>NC_036253.1:17570513-17627984 GCF_002742605.1 Olea europaea var. sylvestris | reverse complement strand
TTTTTTTTAGGTGGTGGCCCTCCAGACCGGACTCGCTGAATCGAATCGCCGCCTAGCCTCAGAACTGAAAACTCTTACTGAAGAAAAGAAAAAGGAGGCTCATCACCACAAGAAGAAAATATCCTCCTTGAGGAAATCTCTGGAGATGTCGGACGCTCGAGCTCGTGAGCAAGAGACGGAGATCGACAACTTACGCTCTGTTTTGGCTCGTGCTCCTGAAGAGGCGGTTGAGAGGTATAAGGCCTCAGGTGAGTACGCTGGAGATCTCAAGGCGGCTGTGGATCAGTATAAGACATCGTCCGATTATGCTAAGGCTTTGAACTCATACGGGGGAAAGGCGATGTCTGCATCAATTAAGCTCTCCAAGGAATGGATTATGGCCGAACATCCTTCTATAGACCCCTCCGGCTTGGATAGATTTCTCGCACAGCGCAAGGGGAAGGAGAGCGTAGCTCAGTCATCCAGATCACTTGGTCGTTCATCACAAGGGGGTAGTGGGGATGTCTCCCCTTCGAGCTGAAGCATTACTTAGTTGTTGTTTTCCTTGCTAGTTTTTCCTTTTTAGTGTTTACTTTTGCTTAGCCTTGTTATCTCCTACTTGCTCGGGATGTGGGCAAGAATTCTTCGAATGTATAAACACATCTTTCATTCGATATTATTGGCGCTGGATGCGTGGTTCCTTTAAAATGTCGTCTCTCATGTTATTTTTCTTTTTACTGCTTGATGTTGCGGGGGAATGTTCATATATATATATATATATATATATTTTCCAAGGCTCTCCACCTAGTCGCGTATGCTATGTCGACTGCAGGGGGTGATTTGGTGGTTAAGGGCCTTAGCCAATTTTTTGGCTTTCCAAGGCTCTCCACCTAACCGCGTAGGTTATGTCGACCGCAGGGGGCGATTTGGTGGTTAAGGGCCTTAGCCAATTTTTTGACTTTTCAAGGCTCTCCACCTAGCCGCGCAGGCTATGTCGACTGCAGGGGGTGATTTGGTGGTTAAGGGCCTTAGCCAATTTTTTGACTTTCCAAGGCTCTCTACCCAGCCGCGTAGGCTATGTCGACCGCAGGGGGTGATTTGGTGGTTAAGGGCCTTAGCCAATTTTTTGACTTTCCAAGGCTCTCTACCCAGCCGCGTAGGCTATGTCGACTGCAGGGGGTGGTTTGGTGGTTAAGGGCCTTAGCCAATTTTTTGACTTTTCAAGGCTCTCCACCTAGCCGCGTAGGCTATGTCGACTGCAGGGGGTGATTTGGTGGTTAAGAGCCTTAGCCAATTTTTTGACTTTCCAAGGCTCTCCACCTAACCACGTAGGTTATGTCGACCGCAGGGGGCGATTTGGTGGTTAAGGGACTTAGCCAATTTTTTGACTTTTCAAGGCTCTCCACCTAGCCGCGCAGGCTATGTCGACTGCAAGGGGTGATTTGGTAGTTAAGAGCCTTAGCCAATTTTTTGACTTTTCAAGGCTCTCTACCCAGCCGCGTAGGCTATGTCGACCACAGGGGGTGAGCGTGGAGTTCAAAGTTGCCCGTTGGCATAAAAAATTCCTGGTCTTGTGAGCTCAGTAGGCGCACCGGGACGTCCCAGCTAGGCTGGCCCTTCCGTAGTGCCCTCATCATCCGTCACCGCCAAGGTCTTTCATTGAATAAGATAAATTGTTACAACTAAGGGTGCCTTTGTGAGGCATTACATAGAGAAAATAAGCAATGCAACCTAATCTACTATATTTACAAAAGCGAAGCCGGCGAGTACATTTTGAGTTCTACTGGTAATACTTTTTGAGGTGTTCTGCATTCCAACTCTTCTTCATTCGGACCTATCATTATGATCCCCGCCCCGGATCCTTCGTCATTTGAAGATCCATCGACAAAAATTTTCCAATCTGCCTGCTCCCCTGGTGGGAGCTCGGGCGGGGTGGTGAGCTCAACGATGAAGTCTGCTAAAGCCTGTGCCTTAATAGTTGTCCTTGGCCTGAATTCGATATCAAACTCGCTTAACTCGATGACCCATTTTAACAGCCTCCCAGAGGTCTCGGGCCGATGCAGAATCTGCTTGATAGGTTGGTCAGTCATTACTTGCACCGTGTGAGACTGAAAGTAAGGCCTCAATTTCCTGACCGCGACAATTAATGCAAACACCAGCTGTTCAGTCAGGCTGTATCTTATTTCTGCACCCCTCAATACTTGGCTCACATAGTAGACTGGTTTCTGCGCCTTCGAGAACTCTTTCACCAGGACCGCGCTGACTGCCTTTGGTGATACTGCCAAGTAGAGACACAACACGTCCCCAGGAGATGGGCTGGTCAAGATCGGGGGCTCTTGTAATGACTGCTTCAAGTTCCTAAGAGACTCTTCGCATTCCTGGGTCCACTCAAAATTGGAGGAGCCCCCTATGGCTTTGAAGAAGTGGTAGCATTTGTCCGCCGCCCGGCTCATGAAACGATTTAAGGCTACTACCCGCCCCGTCAGCCTCTGAACCTCCTTCCTGCTGGTGGGGCTTTTCACTTCTAGGATTGCCCGAATTTTGTCCGGGTTCACTTTGATGCCCCTTTGCTTGATCATGAAACCTAGAAATTTTCCACCTGCGGTACCAAAAACACACTTCTCTGGATTGAACCTTAATCTGCTTTGTCAGGAAACGTCAAACACTTTTTGCAAACAGGCCACATGGTCATTAGCTCTGGCACTCTTGACCACCATATCGTCAACATAGACTTCTACGACATCCCCGATTAGCCCACGAAAGACTTTGTTCACCATCCTCTGATACGTCGCTCCTGCGTTTTTCAAGCCAAATGGCATGGCTGTGTAACAGTACGTGCCGAAATCCGTGATAAATGACGTCTTCTCTTGATCGGCCTCGACCATTGAAATTTGATGATACCCCGAAAACACATCTAGAAAGCTGAGCCTTTCATGACCCGACGTTGCGTCCACCAGTTGATCTATTCTGGAGAGTGGGTATGAGTCTTTTGGGCATACCTTGTTCAACCCAGTATAGTCTACACACATGCGCCATTTTCCATTTGACTTCTTCACAAGTACAGAATTTGCCAACCACTCGGGGTATTGGACCTCTCGGATGAAACCCGCCTGTAGCAATTTTCCCACCTCTGCTCTGGCCACAGCCTGCCTCTCAGGGGCAAGGTTTCTCTTTTTCTGCTTCACTGGCTTAGCCCCTGGCTGGACACCGAGGCGGTGCTGCGCGACAGTTGAGCTAATCCCCGGGATATCATTTGGGTTCCAAGCGAAGACATCCAAATTTTCTGCTAGACACTTCGCCAATTTTTCCTTCTCTTCGGATCCCAGACCTGTTCCAACAAGAAACTCCTTTCCTTCGTCAATAAAGATTTTTTCAATCATATCAAGTGGCTCGATCCGCTCCCTCGGGAGTTCTACATCCAGCATCATGACTGATGGTGGGCTTTTGGCTTGTATACCGTCCACATAGCACTTTCTTGATGCATGCTGGTCTCCTCGCACGCTCCCGATCCCCCTGCTGGTTGGGAACTTCATAATTTGATGGTATGTCGATGGGACCGCGCCAGCTGCATTTAGCAATGGCCGGCCGTAGATAGCGTTGTAAGCCATGGGGGTCTTGACAACCAAGAAATTAGTCACGATCACCACTGTCGCTGGGTATGTCCCAAGCGTGACTGAAAGCTCTACAGTCCCTTCCGGTTGAATCTTGCTTTTTTCTGTATAGAGCAGACTCTTAATGAGCGCGCATAACTCTTCCTAGCTGAATTTGAGTCGCCGCCCGATGCTACTCCTTCGATGATCATGTTTATCACTCCTGCTCTTGGTGGGGGCATACCTTCGACCCTTTGTCTGCTCTTATCATTTTTCACATACTTTGCCAATAGCCCCCGTCTCAGCAGGCGCTCAATTTCTTCCTTTAACTGTAGGCATTCTTCGGTATCATGCCCGTGATCTCTATGAAAATGGCAGTATTTACTTTGATTTCTCTTGCCCGAAGGGGTTAGCATTGGTTTGGGCCATTCAAGCTCCTTCATGTGCTGTATCTCCATCAATAACTTTGTTCGTGGAATGTTCAAAGGGGTGGGTGTCTTGACCTCCTCTCGTTTTTGCCTGACTGACCGGTCTTGGACATAACCCTTGCACGTGCGTTCACTCTTCTGCTTATTTCTATCATTGTGCTTTTTCTCGTCATAGGTTTTTCGCTTATTAGCTTCCGTCTCCCTTCCATCCCTGAGATTTTTTGTTACCTTCTCCGCTTCCTCTACATCGACATACTTGTCTCCCTTCTTTAATAGGTCATGCATCGACTCCGGGGGGTTCTTGGACAGTGACATCTTAAAGGCCCGATTTCGCGTTCCATTCATCAAGGCTGTAACCACTGCGGACATTTGCAGGTCTCTAATGCCAAGAGTCGCCCGGCTGAACCTGGCTATGTATTCCTGCAATGACTCGTCTTTGTCCTGTACGACCTGCATCAACCCAATGGCTGTCTTTCTCTTCCTCTTGCTGCTTAGGAAATAAGCCACAAAGCTCCTGGAGAGCTCATCGAATGACTTGATAGAGCGCGGGGCCAAGGTTGCTACCCAGTCCCTTGCCTCCCTCCTGAGCGTGGGGGGAAAGGATCGGCACATCACGGCGTCCGGGGCGGCATAAAGTCTAATCAGATCCACGAAAGTTCGTAGATGGTCAAGCGGGTCTGTAACTCCATCATAGGCTTCAATCATGGGCTGTTTGAAGGCTTTAGGCAAAGGGACCGCCATGATTTCTGGGGCGAACGGGTCTTCCTCCAAAACCATCTGTCTCCACCTATCCTTCCTTTTGGATAACGCATCGTCTATCTTCTGTGACATGATTTCTTCAATCTTTCGTTCCAGGTCCACCATGGTTTGCGGGGGCTGTTGAGCTCCGGTCATTGGGGCTCCCGCGTCTCTCGCTCCCCGCTGAGAGGTGGGTGAGACAACCGCGGGTGGCACTTGAGGCGGTTGTTGATTCGTCACTTCCGTCGGGCTTAAATGAGGGATGGTGGTTCTCTGCGACTGGTCTTGTAAAAGCACCATCATTGCTGCCAATTGGTTTTTCAAAGCGCTGAATTGACTCTGCGTCACATACTGCGGGGGTGGTGGCGGTTCATGACCCCTTGCAACTGACTCCGACTCCGTCTCCGCCGTATTCCCAACCAGGCGAGTATCACTTCTTGTTCGTCTTCTTGACATGACTTTTTAGTTCAAACAGAAAATTTCCCACGGACGGCGCCAATGAAAAGCGGTGATTCAACACCCTTCTGTTTTCCCGGTAATGTTTGGCGTTTCCACCACTCCGTCAAGTATGCAAGACCTGAAAAATGAAGGCGGGGCTTTCTCCCCCGTTTTACCTCCGGCGTGAGAATTAGTTTTCAGACTTGGAAAGAACGTATTTGAAAATCAGATGGCTAAAAACGAGAATGGGAGCTAAAAAAAATCATCCCTTACCTGTGTCTCATCCGGGGGTATTTATAGATATTAGGCACTAGGTAAACGCTGGGCGGTTGTGATGCCACGTGTCCCATGATGCTATTCCCACTACACCCACGTTCTGAGTGATGAGTCCTTAACTTCCCGTCTGAAGATTGTACCTGTATCAGTGGCCATGTTACCTTGTCGATTCGTTAAAGGTTTTATGGCTAAGTGTTTGGACAAAGGATATCATTCCCGTTGAAGATTTCGCTTAGTGGTAGAATGATTTCTTGGGGTAGCGATAGAGCGCCCTTTGGAGGTAGTGGTAGAGCACTCCCTAGACGTAGTGGTAGAGCGCTCCCTGGGTGTAGTGGTAGAACGCCCTATGAGGGTCGATGGCCTTGCATCAGTGTGCTGTGATCTGCCTTGCTCGTCCTTGGGGTGTCTCCTTCTACCAACCTATATCAAACATATCTCAATTCTAGACGGTGGAAACCTACATATTTAGGTCACGTGACAGCCTAACAGTTATTTGAAAAGTTGTCGTCATCAATTACTAATTATGCAACTCTAATGAAATTTAGTAGAGACTAAGAATGATATATGACATCATTCAATATTTTACGTTATATTCATTACCTTAGAGAGGGATGGGGTTCTAGATGATGGTGATCAAACCTTAACCAATTAAATAGGAAGTTTTCATTAATAACGTTAGACCGAAGTGGTCCTGGCCACTGTTTTTCATTATCAACCATATAGGGATATATTGTTCCAAAAGTAAAAATGTATTGCTTTTTAGCACTATTGGTGTTTAAAATCAGTCTAGACTCTAGATGGCATCATTAATTGCATTAAATTATATGTTCAATTACATATAAGTAACTATAGCTCATTCAATGGACATGATATATGTTGACATGTATTCAACACTACTGGCTCTAAAGGGCATTACTCAAAGTAAAATGATGCAATTTTTCATGATTGGACACGTGTACATTGTCAACGGGTTAACAAGAAAAACAACTTTGCTAGACGGACAGGATCGACGTGGCCCTATTTGAACAGCTTTATTCACAAGAAAATTTCAAGGCGATTGCACGCAGGTTAATATAGGTCCAATTATGGCTAATCAACTTTCTAATCACGTTCTTTAATTACTTTTTTTCTTTTACATAATTTTAGTGCTTTTTTTTTTTAATTTTTGAAAAGTGATTTTACATGAAATGATTTTTATGAAGAATGTATGATTAACAAATTGAAAAAAAAAATTATAAATTTATGTGTAAAATTATTTTAATGAGAATGCATCAATGAAAATGATTAAGAATGTGTGCTTAGAAAGTAGCATAAATTTTTGGGTTTATGTGTAAAATATTTTAATGTGTAAACATGTGATTAAAAATGAGTATGTAGAGTTCTCCTCAAGGCCAATGAGATAAGTACCCGACTGTAAACTCCAAGGCCCCGTGAAATTAGTCGATGTGCGCGTAAACTGGCTCGAACACTTACTATCATAAAAAAAAAATTGAGTATGTAGAGTAAAGAATTTAGAAATAATGATTATTAAATAGGGGTTCACTGAAATCATTGACTCTGACCCACGACATACCTTAATTTCCTTTTCGTGGTTTCATTATATGGGGTTGTTTGGACCCCCTTTTTTTTTTTTAAAAAAAAAAATACATTTTGATACAATGTTATGATGGAGAATTTGTAGTTAAAAAATAAGGAAAATTTTTAGATTTACATGTAATATTATTTTATTAAAAATTGTGTGGTTGAATTATGGTCAAATCACCGTTAAAAAATGTATTTTGATGGAAAAATGGAGCTCAAACAATGGCTATATTTGTGTAAAATAATTACTTGAAAACATTGAATTTTGCTTCAATAAGAATGATGACATTCGAAAAAATAATTATAATATATCAATATTATAATTGATTTTAAAAATATGTAAGAATATTATAATTAAATCGATTACAATATGTGATGATGATAAATTTTATTTTAATAAGTCCGAATTCTTAACTGTGATTGCACTTGATACATGTCTGATAGTGGATGGCGTAGACAATCGTCTGCGATAACGAATAATGTAAGGCATTACATGCTGACGCAAGACCTTAAATCCCCCGGGGGCGCTCTACCTCTATGAGAGACTGTTGACCCCCTTCTGGGTGCTCTACCTCTACGAGAGACCATCGACCCTTGGGGGCGTTCTACCTCTACGAGAGACCGTTGACCTCCCGGGTGCTCTACCTCTACTAGAGACTATTGACCCCCCGGGTGCTCTACCTCTACGAGAGACCATCGACCCCCGGGGGCGCTCTACCTCTATGAGAAATTGTCGACCCCCCTAGATGTTGTACCTCTACGAGAGACCATTAACTCCTAGGGACGCTCTACCTCTACGAGAGATCGTTTACCCCTATAGTGCTCTACCTCAACGCGAGACCATCGATCGGCATGAAATTACCTATAGGGTCATCTCAACACTTAGCCATAAAATCTCTGATGAATCGACGAGGTTATATGGAGATTACCACCAGTACAACCTCCGGACGGGAAGTTAAGACCCCCCCACTCAGAACGTGGGGGTAATGGGAAGGCCAACGTGGGGACAGGTGGCACCACAACCACCCGGCTCTCACTCGACTTCCAACGTCTATAAATACCCTCGAGGGCAACACAAGTATGGATGATAGCATTTTTTCCTAGCCATCTAAATTCATCTTCATACTTCCCAGTATCATTTACTGATTATCACACCGGATGTAAAACGAGAGAGAAAGCCTCGCCTTCATTTTTCAGATTACACACGTCCAACGGAGTAGCAGGAACGCCAAACGCCACCAGTTAGACGGGAAGGTATTATTTCACCACCATTTTATTGGCACCATCTGTGGGAAGCTTCTTCCACTGAACACAAAAGCCATGTCAAGAAGGTGAACAAAAAGTGATACACGCTTAAGGGCGACTGCGATGGAGACAGAGTTAGTCACAAGAGGCCCCGACCCACCGCCTCCACCGTAGTATGTGACACAAAGCCAATTCAGCCCCTTAAAGACCCGATTGGTGGCGATGATGATCCTTTTGCAGAATTAAATGCAGAGAGCCACCCTCCCATTGTCGAACTGGACAGAGGCCATGCCACCAACCCAAGGGATGCAAGTAGAAGCCGCACATGTCATCCAATTGGTGACAGTGGGCTCGAGGGCTTCGTGGATGACGGTCATGCAGCCCTCATCACCATGGTAGTTCCAAAGCGAAGGATGGAGGGGATCATGACGCAGAAGATAGAAGATGCATTATCGAGGGGAAGGGACAAGCGTATGCATATGGTTTTGGAAGAAGACTCGTACGCACCTGAAATTATAACGATCCATCTACCAAAGGGCTTTAAGCATGATAGAAGCTTATGACGGGGTCACGGATCCTCTTGAATACCTCCGAATCTTTGTTGATTTAATGAGGCTCTATGTAGCACCCGATGCAGTAATGTGTTGGTCCTTCCCCCCGATCCTCAAGAAGAAAGCTAGAGACTGGGTGGCATGGCGACATTAGCCCCCAGTCTATCCAAACGTTTGATGAACACTCCAGGGGTTTTGTGGCCTACTTCCTCAGTAGTAAGATGAAGAGGAAGACAGCTAGTGGCTTGATGCAGTTCGTCCAAGAGAAGGACGAGTCTTTGCAAAATTACTTCGCCAGATTCAGCCGAATCACCACCTACAAGGCTTTGAGGGGCCGCGGTAATTCCAGAAAGGGACTGTAGAGCTTCCAGTCACGCTAGGCACATATCCAACTACTATGGTGATTGTGGCAAGCTTTTCAGTTGTCAAAACCCCCATGGCCTACAACGAAATCTACGGTTGACCACTGTTGAATACAACTGGGGCCATCCCTCAACCTATCACCTGGTCATGAAATTCCCAACCAACAGGGGGTCGAGTGCATGCGAGGCGATCAACAAGCATCCAGGTGATGTTATGTCGACAATATATCAGTCGGAGAAGCACCACCGGTTATGATGTTAGATGTCGAGCCTCCAAGAGGGTGGATCGAACCACTTGACATAATCGAAAAGGTCTCTGTATCAGAAGAACGGGAGTTCAGCATCGGAGCCGGGTTGGAATTTTACGAAAAGGAGAAGTTGGTGAAATGTCTGGTAGATAAACTGGACGTTTTCGCATGAAGCTCAGGCGACATTATTGGGATCAACCCAGCAATCGTACATTTCCTCGACGTCTTACCAGGAGCCAAATCAGTGAAGTAGAAAAAAAGAACCTCATCCTCGAATAACAAGAAGTAGTTAAAGTGGAAGTGAAAAAACTACTATAAGCTGGATTCATTTGGGAGGCGCAGTACCTCGAATAGCTTGCCAACATCGTGATAGTTAATGGAAAATGGCGCATGTGCATGGATTACACCAAGCTAAATAAGACATGCCCAAAGGACTCATATCCGCTCCCTCGGATAGACCGCCGGTCGATGCCACATTAGGTTATGAAAGGCTCTTCTTTTTGGACGTGTTCTTCGAATATCATCAAAACTCTATGGCCGAGTTCGACTAGGAGAATATGTTATTTATCACGAATTTCGGGACCTATTGTTTCAAGGCCATGCCATTCGGCCTAAAAAATGCGAAGGCAACTTACCAAAGGATGGTGAATAAAGTCTTTCGGGAGTTGATCGGGAATATTATAGAGGCCTACGTCGATGACATGGTGGTAAAAAGTGTCAGGGCTAGCGACCGCATGGCCTGTCTACAGAAAATGTTTGATATAGCCCGGCAGAATAACTTAATGTTCAATCCGTAGAAATGTGTTTTTGGTGCAATCGGTGGAAAGTTCCTAGGCTTCATATCACCCGAGAGGCATTAAGGTGAACCTCGACAAAATATAGGCAATACTAGAAATGAAGAGCCTCATTAGCAAGAAGGAGGTCCAGCGACTGACAAGATGGATAGAGACCCTTAACCATTTTATGAGTCAGACAATGGATAAATGCTACTATTTTTTCAAACCCAAGGGGCTCTATTAATTTCAAGCGGATGTAGGAGTGCAAGAATCGCTGGAATCCTCGAAGTAGTCACTACAGCAACCTCCAATTTTGACCAGCTCGTGCCCGGGGGACGTACTTCGTCCCAAACAGTCAGCGCAGTACTAGTGAGAGAATTCTCAAAGGCACAAAAACTAGTCTACTACGTAAGCTTAGTCCACAAGGGCATAGAGACGAGATATAGCATCGCCAGCAACTGGTGCTCGCATTGATCATCATGATCCTACATCAACCAGAGACATCCGGGAGGCTGTTGAAATCAATGATTGAATTGAGCGAGTTTGACATCAGTAGGCCCAGGAAAGCCATCAAAGCTAAGCTCTAGCAAATTTCATCGTCGAGCTCACTATCCCACTAGAGCCACTAGAAGGGCAAAAAATGGATTAGAAGACTTTTATGGACGGTTCCTCGAGTGCAGAGGGATCAGGAGCAGGGATCATAATGATCGAACTGGACTCTGAAGAATTGGAATAATCACTACGCTTCGAGTTCCCCGCCACCAATGACGATGCTGAGTATGAGGCAGTGATCACAAGCCTAGATCTGGCGGCTAGGCAGGGGATGTCTTCAGTAGAGGTTTGCAGTGACTCGCAGTTAATAGTTGGACATGTGTTGGGGGAGTTTGAAGCGAAAGATGGATGGCGGCATATCTGATATAAGTAAGAGATTTGCAAAGAAAATTCACAAGTTTTAAGATGACTAAGATCCCACGAAAAATAATGAGTGGGCAGAATATTTAATATTTATTTGAAATTCTATATTCTATCCGTTTCTATATTCTATAGATACTATAGTGTAGTGTATTGAATTCCTATAGATAGAATGTTTCTATTATGTGGGCCTACTTAGCTCAGAGGTTAGAGCATCGCATTTGTAATGCGATGGTCATCGGTTTGATTCCGATAGCCGGCTTTTCCTTCATTTTTTTATTTAATTTTTTAATGATTGATAATGTCCCTTTGAAATCAAAGAATATTGAAAAAGTGCCTTCCCTCTTTTTCAAAATCCATGAATTTTAGAAGTTATAGGAACTTCCAACTATGTCAGGAAAATGATCCTTTCTATATATATATATATATATATAATAATAGAAAGTCTGGATATTTATCCAATTTACCTCATTCTTCTAAAAATTGAAGCAAAACAGACAACAAGAAACGAGAATTTTTATGTTCTAATGAATGTCGTTTAGGTCTAACTGTATTAAACTCATGTTAAGTGGAAAATGGAAATTTCTTTATTTTGCATTTAGCAACCAAACGACTTCAATTGATTTAAGTGCTTAACTCTTAGCTCGAAGACTGAATAAGGCATATACGGATCGGGGAGCCTAGTCGAAGGAGTAGTTCGCATAGCACTATTGAAAGGCTATACGCAAAGGAGCAGGGGGCAGCTATTTGGGCTATTGAAAAGGGAAAGTCTTCTTGCGTGGAAAGGGATAGAAGCATTGACAAGGCTCGCATCGACAAGGCCGAGAAATCTACCACGAGGAAACGAATGTGCAAGTCCTACGACACCCCAATATTCAAGGCTAGGCCGAGGTGAAGAACGTTGAGTATGAACAAAATTGGATGGATCCATTGATCAAATATCTCATGGATGATGATGTGCCAGAAAACGCCTTTCCAAGTAAAGAGGTTGAGGGTTCGAGTAGCCTCGTTTACCATTATCGATGGGCAGCTCTACAAGCGGGGTTAGGCAGAAAGCCTTAGAGGACAAAAAATTAGCTAAGGTCCTTAATCCTAGACCCCTTTCCCGATGGTCGACATAGCCCACACGGCTAGGCGGAGAGCCTTAAAAGCCAAAAAATTGGCTAAGGCCCTTAATCGCTAGACCCCTCTCCCGACGGTCAACATAGCCCACATGGTTAGGCGGAGAGCCTTAGAAGCCAAAAAATTGGCTAAGACCCTTAATCGCTAAACCCCTCTCCCGATGGTCGACATAGCCCACGCAGCTAGACAAAGAGATTTAGAAGCCAAAAATTGGCTAAAACCCTTAATCGATAGACTCCTCTCCCGACGGTCAATATAGCCCACGTAGCTAGACGGAGAGCCTTAGAGGCTAAAAAATTGGCTAAGGCCTTAACTGCTCGGCTAGGCGAAGGGCCTTAAAAGCCAAAAAATTAGCTAAGGGCCTTAATCGCTAGACCCCTCTCCCGACTGTCGACATAGCCCACACGGCTAAGCGGAAAGTCTTAGAAGCCAAAAAATTGGCTAAGGTCCTTAATCGCTAGTTCCCTCTTCCGACGGTTAACATAGCCCACGCGGCTAGACGGAGAGCCTTAGAAGCTAAAAATTGGCTAAGGCCTTAACTGCTTGGCTAGGCGGAGGGCCTTAGAAGCCAAAAAATTGGCTAAGGTCCTTAACCGCTAGACCTATCTCCCAACTATCAATATAGCCCACGTGGTTAGACAGAGAGCCTTAGAGGTCAAAAAATTGGCTAAGGCTCTTAACCTGCAGACACCACACCTGACGATCGTCATAACACAAGCGGGAAGACAGAAAGTCTTCGACAAAAAAAATAATAATAATAGAAAAAGAAGATGCTACCCCTTGCCAAAAAACATCGACAAGGGGTAGGGGCTAGTGATATTGGATGGCGTAGACAACCGTCTGCAATAACGAGCAAGGTAAGACATTGCACACTGATACAAGACCTTCAGTCTCCCGAGGGCGCTCTACCTCTACGAGAGACTGTCGACCCCTCGAGTACTCTATCTCTACAAGAGACCATCGACCCCTGGGGGTGCTCTACCTTTACGAGAGACCGTCAACCCCCCGGGTGCTCTACCTCTACTAGAGACCATCGACCCCCCGGGGACGCTCTACCTCTACAAGAGACTGTCGACCCCCCGGTGCTCTACCTCTACGAGAGACCATTGACTCTTGGGGGCGCTCTACCTCTACGAGAGATCGTCGACCCTTTTAGTGCTCTATCTCAATGCGAGACCATCGATCGGCATGGAATTACCTACGAGACCATCTCAACACTTTGCCATAAAATCTCTGATGAATTGACGAGGTTGTATGGTGGTTACCACGAGTACAACCTCTGGACGGGAAGTTAAGACCCCCCACTCAAAACGTGGGTAACGAGAAAGCCAACGTAGGGACACGTGGCACCACAACCACCCGACTCTCACTCGACTTCCAATGTCTATAAATACCCCCGAGGGCAACACAGGTATGGATGATAGCATTTTTTCCTAGCCATCTAAATTCATCTTCATACTTCCCAGTATCATTTACTGATTATCACACCGGAGGTAAAATGGAGAGAAAGCCCCGCCTTCATTTTTCATGTTACACACGCCCAACGGAGTAGCAGGAACACCAAACGCCACCAGTTAGACGGAAAGGTATTATTCCACCACCATTTCAATATCTATTAGAAGAATCCACATAAAATTAAAATTATTATTTGGTTCGTAATGGATAAAATTTATTCTTCAGTGTAAGAAATATTATTGGCCAATTTGAAGGTGGAAACGCTAAACTAAAATACAAAGTTTTTTATACTTAGATTTTACAACGAGTTTGTTTATAAATTTGAAATCCCCTCGGCTAGAGTGTTACCGTCTCGACTAGCCCACTTCGTCCTTCACCAATTACCCCTAAAAATCTTTTCGGGATGTACATTGATTTGTACAAACTCTATAATTCATCTTATAGTGTCAAAAAGGGAAAATTGCAGCAGCGATCTCTAACCTTTTCGTTTCTTGCAGATTTTACTCTAACCTTCATTTTGTGTCAGCAAAGGCTTCTAACCTTTCGTAAATATGTACTTAAAGTCCATCTGAACGGAGACCGTCCAAAATACCGTCCACTGTCCGGGAAAATTTCTTGAACTATCTGCTACCAAGACGATTTTATTGGATGTTGATACTCTTTTGGACGGTGTTTTGGACAGTTTTATTGGGTGTTGATTTCTTAATTTTCCTGATCAACTGATGGTATTTTTTACGGTTTCCGTCCAGATAGACCCCAGGTGCATATTTATGAAAAGTTGGGAACCTCTGCTAACACGAAATGAAGATTTGTGTAAAATCTGCAAAAAATGAAAAGGTCAGGAGTTGTTGCTATAGTTTTCCCATGTCAAAATTAACATTATTGGAAAATCTTTCAACTCAACTTTACATAATTTTCACATCATCTTAAACGAAGATGAATCAAACCAATCAACACCAAATTTTGAAAATCTCCAACAAAAATTAGAAAGGCTTCACCAACTCCATTTTTGACTTTTATAAATTTGCTTAATGAAAAATTTATAAAAACTAATTTAATTGAAATAATTAAAAGTCATTTTGTACTTTGAAACAGGGAATGAGACCACCAATTGTTGAACCCTCTACCTTAAAACATAAAATTATTTAAATTATAATAAAATTGAACTAAATTGTTTCGATTAAACTCGATTGGTTCGTAAAGAGTAATCTTATTTTGTAACGCTTGTATTGTAATAATAATGAAGATAGAGTATTAGAAATCATTAAATGAAAAATAAATCACATAATTTTCTTTTTAATTGAATTTTTTACGTAATATTGCATAAAGTTGTCCCAAAATGAACCAACCGAGAAAGAGCGTAGTGCTATTCTACGCCGCTTCAGGCCTTTTCTCTCCAGAAATTATAAATAAATAAAAAGAAAAAGCGCTCGCTGAACGAATAAAGCTTCATTCGGTCAAAGACTCTTCGCATTGAACAAAAATTATTATTTATTTATTTTTATCTAAATTGCGTTCTGTAGATTTTATATTTTTCGATTCTTTAAAATAAAAGATGCCCCGGACTTCATCGAAGAAAGGGTCCACAAATTCTACCTCTTCATACAATTCATCAACTATGGATCTGTTTCGAGCTGGTGATTATATCTTTAATTTTTGGTTTTTAACGCGTGTTTGATGACTCTTTCGGTTTTTTTAGTTGTTACTGAACTGAATTTTGTGATTTTAAGAAATTATGAACAGTTAATTTCGATTTCTTGTGTATGAATATATGTTGGAGGAATTTTTAGTTAAAAAATACTCTCTTTTTCTTTTCGAGAGTGAGAAGTGAATTAAACAAAATTAAATGGAAAAAATTTGTGAGACCTAACACGTGCGTTCTGTGATCTGGAATTGGAATTGAAATGGAAATCAAAACTAGTATTCTGAAGTTCGATTCAACGCTTGAATTAATTTTTTGGATCATGCTTTGACAGAGATGCTGGAATATTGGATGTTTATGAGAAGTAAATCAATTTTGCCTGAATTCCCCCTTTAATATTTTAATTGGTAGGTAGTTTTCCTCTTCTTTCTAATTGATCTTTAGATGGGGCTTTTAGTTATTAGAATTCAGGAAAGAACTAATTACAGTAAGTCAAACATGGATAAATTTGTGAAATTGGTTGAACAGTATGTGTTGCTTGTGTAAAACTGGGGCCTTGGGAAGGATAATTGAAGAGAAGATAAATTATATCCAAGTGAAATTATGTTAATCTCAGGTACTATTTGTAGTGTAAGTGTGTTTAGAAACCAGTGGAGGTTATCGCTAGCCAGAAGTTTCAAGATGTAATAAGATTGGTTGTGCAGCTACAAATTCTAATGAGATAGTTAGTGAATTTAAGAAATAATTTTCCTTTCTCTATATATTTAACCGTAGCCAAATAACATATAGCATCTGAAAAGGATGTGCATACGCACACTTCTTTTGCAATCAAATATGTAACTTGACATATGTAATCAGATAATCTTAGTAATTATTATAAATTCTACTTGTATCAAGAAGTTTCTATTTGGTTTAATGATTTGCATTTTCTGAAGTCGATTTAACTGAATCCCTTTGTTTTCATTCAGCTTCTGGTAAAGCTGCATCCAAAGAGCTGGAACGCATTGATCAATTATTCTATTCATATGCGAACAATTCCTCTGATACGATTGAGTAAGTTTCTTCCATATCGATTTATGGTTTATCCTATTGAAAGTGCTATCTGTATTAAAGTTTGGTAATGATTTGGAGTGGAGTTCGTGGATCCTTACCCCCAGGATGCTTGCTTTCTCCATTTTATGTCTTATATTGGGATTCAGTTTTTGTTCTTCTATCTTCCATGCCCATTCTTGGGGATGGGAGCAGGGGAAGCTGTCTCTCTTTCTCTCGCATTAGTCATATTGGAAATTTCCCTATAATTGAAGCCAGGAACCTATTCTGTTCCTTCAGTGTAAAACATAGATAAGAATTCATCAGTTTTAGTATTCAACCTATCATCTGGTCAGCCAGTGAAGAGGCAATTTTACGTATGACTCAAAAGTTTCTCAGTTCTCAGATGTCAACATTTTTAGGAAGCAGATTTTGTAAAATTTTGTTTTCAAGCAATTGAATTAAAATTTATAATCACTGAGATGTTCCGATCTTCATTTACTTGAATGTGCTCGTAAGATGTCTTTTATACTATGACTATAGTCATAAATAATGGGTTGCTTTTTGAGGAGTTAGTGCAGTTTAAATTTTTTTTTTGCCTTGTTCCTTAACTTTGCTTGTACATGACTGATATGAAATATATGTCAGAGCAGACCTGAAGGAATTGAGTCCCTTTGTTCAGATCTGGAAGTCGACCATACCGATGTCCGGATATTAATGCTTGCTTGGTGAGTTGCAATATTTTATTAAGTTTTTCATTTCCTGACTTCAAAATTGAAATTGAACATTGATGATTATGGTTTTAGGAAAATGCAGGCTAAAAAACAAGGATATTTTTCCCGGGTAAGAAAAGCCTTAGCATTGCTCTTAAATGAATTATGTTTCAGTTCTAGTGTTCTTGGATTTGGCTCACGATACTCTTGTTTCATTCAACAGATTCATGTGCTTAAGTTTAATTATTAGCTGCAGTGCCTTTTTTTATTAACTTAATGTGCATGTGGGAATTCTTTTATGCTAGTTGAATAAAGTGCAAGGATGTACCTGATATATATAAATTACACATTCTGTGTCGCAATGGGGAATGTCAAGTATTAAATTCTTCTATCTAAAAGTGACAGCACAGTGAGGTGTTCTTCTTTACCAGGGAGTTTCCTGTATTTTGCTTGTTTATGGCAAATGATTGGCACAAAACTTTGCCCATCTACAGATGGTAGTTGATGCCAATATGTAATTCTCTGCTTAAAAGTGTTGACCTTCCAAGAATTAAAATGTTGCAAACCAAAGTAGACTCGTTTCTTTTTCCTCGTGTGCAAGCAAAATGCATTCATGCACACACGTACAGACTGTTCTGTCTTTCTTAACAGCTTGCATATCGAAACATTTTTCAGTTATAGCGATAGTAATCCTAATTCTATAACTTGCTCAGGAAGAGTGGCGAAGAGGCCTTAAAGCTTTGAAAGTAGACACTATAAGTAAAATCAAGAAGGCACTTCCAGAACTTGAGAAAGAGGTATGGGTATCTATCTGTCTTGAGATGAAATTATGAGTTCTAATGAGGTACTAGGTGATGTGTCGCAATATTAATATGAGATTGAAATTGTATATTAGTTCTTTTAAATAATCTCCCATCTTTTTGCTGTCAAAAGGTTAGAAGGCCATCACACTTTGTGGACTTCTATTCATATGCTTTTAGATATTGCTTGACTGGTATGCTCTTCTTGTCAGCTTGCAGATTTAATGTTTGGAACTTCTAATTCCCATTTCTGCTGCTAACCGGTTTGTATTCTTTGTTCTTCCAGAGGAAAAACAGAAGAGTATAGACATTGAAAGCATTTGTATACTGCTGGATCTTGTTCTAGGGTCGGATTTTCAGCCCCAAGTTGATGCGCTTGTTCAGTATCTAAAGGTGAGCATCTGATGTCATGCATGTAAAATTATTGTTTTTCTGATTCTCAGTCTTAGAATAAATGCAAGATTTTTATGGTCTTAATGAACGAACTGACTCCAATTGGATTTTAGCTTTTAGGTTTCATGAATATTCTTTTGGTTCATACATTGTTCGCTTAAATTCGAAGTAGGACTTCATTTGTATTTTGGTATTTACTGGGATGACATTACTGGGCACCATGTTGTTATTGTACCCAACTCATACATCTGCTCAACAGAGCACCAAATTAATAACTGCTTATGTTAACTTTTAAGTAATATCTGAAGATGCAAACCATTTGTACGCACTTTTATAGGTTAGATTGCTTCTATATTGTGCAATGGAATCTGTGACAATCAGAACAAAGTTATGACTCCTGAAGAATTTTACTAGATATGGGAAAGAAAACAGCTGGTAGAAAGTTGTTGATCCTTGTAGAAATAGAAATCATTTGCTTAATGGAAAGAGTTAAATAAAAACTCTTATACATAGTTTGATAAGATGCACAGAGGAACACACACACACACACACACACACACACACATATACATACATACATTATATGCACTTTGTGGTTGGTGCAGATGCAGACTGATTACAAGGTCATTAACTTGGATCAATGGATGGGGTTCTATCGGTTTTGTAATGAGGTAATTCGATGCTTTACCTTTCATTAAACCATAAAATATGACTAGTCTGCACGACCGAGTTATGTAAACAATTTGGTTATAAACAGTGGTGGCATTCTGACTAGCAGAAGTTGCTGATACATTAATTAGGAGGCAATTCATACTAACTTGTTTCAAACGTTAACAGAGATTTATGCATACAAGAAGATGTCTGAGGGAATTATAATATATTTGATTTTTTATCTTTGTCCCTTGTAGTTAATGCAATTTTGTCGATTTGATGATCCAACAGATTAGCTTTCCAGACTTCAGCAATTATGATCCCGATCTTGCTTGGCCCTTGGTCTTAGATAACTTTGTTGATTGGATGAGAGCCAAGGAGGGTTAAGGCAAGAACCATATGGCGAAGTCTGTGTTGCCTGCAGAATTGCTTATAATCAAATTAGTAAATTCCTTCCAAGTTTTCCGTAATACATAAGTACTGCTTCAGTGAAAGGTTTCATTCTGGTATTTTAGTTGCATCTGCTAGCAGGACTTGCCAAAAAAATACCAATTAGACTGCCCAACTTCTTTTCTGCTTTCATTTAGAAACTTCTCCTTTTCGTTTTATTGAAAATGCTGATCTATTGTTCGCCTTTTAATTTGTAAAGTAAAGAAATATATAAACTGAAACTTTTTGTGATCTTGTGTATTCTGCAACGTTTTTTGAGCGCGCACACATCCTTTGGTTACTTCCTATATGCGTGTTGAGGTCTAAATTGGCTTAGCCACCAGTTGTGGAGTGTGGATGGGGCTGTGTTCGTCCCAACTCTCTCCGCTATCTCTACCATAATATATAGAATGCAGGCTTGCCTTTGTATTCTTTATATTGGAGGAAAATATTATGACGACCTAATACGTGTACGAATTTTCCGCCCATAAAATGTACAATTGCGCCATTCTAGTCTTTTGCGTGCTACAACCCAGACCTTTTTTTTTTTTTAATGAAATTTTAAGCAAGAAATTTACCATTTTTATTTTGAGAATTATTTTTCATTTTGATTTTTTTTTAAAAAAATTAAAAATGCTCAAATCGTCCTTATTTTCATCAATAAGACTCGAGAAAAAGCATTGAGTTTAAGTTCCAAAATAAAAAGGCAAAATTTCATGTATAAAAGATTAAGTTTGATTATTTCAAAGCTAAGAAGCAAGATTGAAAACTTAAAAAATCAAATATTAATTACATTTTATTTATGAAATAATTAATTAAAAATATATTTTATTAATTAAGCACATGTTTGATAGCAATTTTTTATTCCACAAAATTATTTTTTTATCGTTATTTCACTATTTCAACAATCATTTATGACTTCTTCACCCACATGTGAGGTTCATTTTTCTATCTGACGGTAAAAAAATCAATTCTTGTAATCGCTACCGAATATACTCTAAATATATTGTTGTCATAATTCAATATAATTGGTTACAAATTAACAAATTAATTGATCACAAATTATTTCTTGATCATGTATCAAAAATTTTATATGTCAAAGTATTTCTTGGTCACAGATCAAAACTTTCAAAGGTCACAAATTATTTTATCTCGATCACAAAATCACAACTTATTTAACAGTCACAAATTATCAAATTAATTGGCCACAAGTAAATTTTCGATCTCAACTTAATAAATTGAGTTGCAATCACATATTTAGGTCAAAAACACCCTCATCCCATCCCATCGCATCCCATTCACCCACGACCACCATATCATCGCCACGACCACCATCGACATCACCACCACCTCACCAAATTGTTCAAAATCACTAACATAGCAATCACAACATTAGTGAAAACCCATCATCACAATAACTCAAGCCCACCACAACAGTAACCACAATACCACCACATACCATAGCAACCGCAAAAACAACGCCACAACACCCACAGCACCACCACGCACAAAACTCCGGCACCATCATCGTGGCCAGATCGCGACATCACCAAACAGCTGACACTAAATCGCGAGTGCCATGTGCAAAACCACCAACATAGCAATCACAACATTAGTGAAAACCCATCATCACAATTAAAAAGGGGTCAGACGATTGTATAAGGGATAAACCTCTTGAAACAAAGTCCCAAAAAGGGGTGTTTTATTGGCAATGACTTTACAATTGGAACTTAAACAGAAATGCCTCCAAGGGGCGTAAGACACGAGTACTAAAAAGAAATGTTTTAAGTCTAAACTAAGAAATTGAAATTACATATTCTCTGTTTGAGAGTATTTGATTCGGGGTCTTTTGCTCTATGTCTTTTCTTCCTTTTATATTCCTTTGATGCTCTCTTTGTGATCAACTGCTTAGAAACCGCTTAATTGCTTTATAACTGTCCATTTTCTTCATGGTGGCCAACTTATTGTGGAACTGTCGTCTCTAACTGCTACCATTACTCTTTGTCGTTCAACCGTCCTCAACTGAACATCCTTGAATCATGGAACGTGATAAGATTACCCAATAATTGCTTCGATAATTGTACTTTTGGATAACCATAACATCTCATGTTTGCTTAGATCCTGGGCGATTAGAAAGTTTGGGCGAGAACAGGGTCATAACTCTGAGCGACTGCAAGGCACTTCATTCGCTCAGATCCTGGGGGTCTTGTAAGTTTGGGCAATGGTGTTACCACGTTCGTGGACTTCCACTGCATTCATTAATAACCCTATTTGGGCCTTTATTTTGAATTGCCCAGTTGGGCTTCATTCTTTGGGCTATTTGAATCGGGCTGCACTTTTTGTATGTCAACAATTACCCCCCAATATAGCAGAATTAATACCAATTATTAATTTTTGCCATATTCACTTTGTATTTCCCACAACATTTGAAATTCCCAAGAATTTTAATCATTATTTTCTTCCATAGCCTGAAAATGTGCGACGTTGCAAACCCTTATAACCCCCAAATACACGCCATTTCATTGCACTACTAAATCACGCCTCATTGCTTCGCGCTTCTCTCTCGCAATATTACTGTTCATTTTCTTGCTTATCTACTACGTTTCTCGAGCAAACTTCAACAAAGCTTTATTTCGTTCCTAATGGCTGCTTCACAATCCCAATCTAGTGACTCTTTCAGTTTCGAAGACTTCCAGAAACTCTTCACTCGGCCATATATAACTCCGAACTTCCTCGCACCAGCCAATGCCAAACTCAATAAGTTCTATCTAGGTCCTTCATTCAACAACGCCGAGGCCGTCGAACAAGTGGCGGTGAGCCAGCTGTTCCCTTGTACCCAAGGCCCTCCGTTTCTAAACTCTTTGCCGCTGAGGCCGCTTCGCAAAAGAGGTATTCATACTTGGCTTAAATCTGATGTCGTTTTCCGTAGATGGCATGCTCGCTTTGTAGACCATGGTCCTACCAAGGCAATATTTGATAGTGTTAGGATTTCTGATTTGTTAGAAATCTCTCTTCAACCCCCTATTTTTTAATTCACCGCTTTTCTCTATTGCATTAAGTTTTTGGTCCTCTGAGTATAATACTTTTGTTTTCTCTCTTGGTCACATATCCATTACTTTAAGGGATATTGGAGCCTTAGTAAATTTGCCACCTTTGGGCGATACCATTTTTCCTGGTATTTTGATTTCTGGTGTCACCCCAAAATTTGACAGAAAACTCACCGAGTCCTATTCAAACCTACAAAGCTGTTATAATCACTCGAGCGCTGAGCCTTCCCATGCTGAGCGTGTGACCTTTATTCAGATTTGGCTTTGTAAATATGTTTTGTGTGTGCCAAGCATGAAGCCTTCCATGAGCTATTTACCTATAGCGCACGAATTGGCGCGTGGCAGGCCCCTGAATTTGTGTTCTTTCTTTTTGGCCGCTCTCTATAGAGGCATGGCTTCTCTCCAATTCCAATTAAAAAATGGTGCATCTCTCGCTGGCAGTGGGCCTCTTTGGTTCACTCAAATGTGGTTGAGAGCCTATTTTCCCTCACTTGGTGCTCTATCCTTTTCCCTTCCTTCCGCTAGTTGCTATGGGCTAGCTATTGTCCCACTGAGCCCTGTAAATATGTCCAGAAGGGACATTTTTTCATTCTTTTATACTTTGAATTCAATTCCTTCTTTATTTCCTTTTCCTCCCTTTTTAACTCCAGATTATGTGCAACCCCCATCCACTTTGGACAGCGCGAACACCTCTCTGCTCGTTTGGGTTCAGTTTTTGACCGGGAGGGAGTTGTTCCATGATATTTTGACTCGAACCAATGCTAAAGCTGGGGTTGAAATATATGCTCCCCAATTTTTTTGCTCGTCAACTTGGTTTTGGCCAAACTTGGCCTGTTCCCCCTTGTTATTCTAGAAATTTGATAGATCGCTTCCACACCATTAATAAGGCAGAGGCAGAAGCTATAAATGCTCGCAATCTTCTTTTGACGAGTAATTTTTCATTAGCTCCTTTCAATCCTAGCCATGCCACCCATCCTCTTTTTGAACAACTCTGACCATCAGTGCAGCGCAGATTTAATGCACTTGATGCCAATCGCGCTTTCCATTCACTAGACCAGCCGGACATTTCTTCCACTTCCCCTGTTTTGGTCACCCCTATGTCCATTAGGAGTCCTTCCTCTTCTGCTCGTGCTAAGCAGTCTGTTTGCCCATCTACTTCTCTTCCTGCCAAGCCTACTGCATCTAAAAGTATTCCAAACCTCAAACGGCTAGCCTCAGCATCTCCCATTCTGGAGGATGACGATGATGACACTCCTCTCATTGTCAGGAGAAAGGTATTTAAATTAGTTTACTCACAAGCATACCTTTCTATACTTGAAACTTTTCTATGCGCTGATGGTTTATTTGGATTTCTTGAAAAAGCTCAGCCTCTCCTTCAAAGGCTTTGGTGTTAGCAGCTCCTGCTCCATCACCCTCTACTGAGGCTGCTTCATCCAAACCAGCTGATGAAGGGACTACGGTCAAAGAGGAACCTTCAATCCCGGAATCCTCATCGTAACCAATGGATGAGCCACCTTTTTCTCAGGGCGTCAACCCCCCAAACCTTGAACCAGAAGGTAATACATTTTTTGATGTTTTACCTTTACCTTTGCTTGTGCTATTGATTTTTGATTTGTTGCTTTTTGAGTTTTGCAGATACTCCCATGGGTTTGCCCGTTGTGGCAAAGTCTTCTCGCTCAGACAATGGGACATCTTCACGAGTGGTGAAGCCACAGGTGGTAGATTTGGCTGGGGATATGCCACCTCTCAAGAATGCTGATGAGGTAATCTCTGCTTCACTTTTGCTTCCACTTTGTTCATTGTAGTGAAAATCTTCAATGTTGGCAACTTTCTTTGCAGGATGCTGATAAGATTGTGCGTTCCATCCAGGACTTGTTCACTTCCTGGGGGCAAGTCAAGACGTCTCGCCCTGCTTCAACTAGTCGTCCTTCTGCTTCTTCAGAGGAAGATATGAAGTTCCTCAAGCAGTCGATATTTGAGTATGTGTCCTTTATGGATATGGACATCGGTCAGGCTAGTACTGCCAAACATAAGGATAAGCTTGGGCACTTGAGTGCGAAGTTGGAGCAAGCACTGACACTTCCGTCGCTCAATCTTTCTGCTGATTTTAAAGCGACGTTGAAAGTCGTCCATTCCTAGGTTTTCTTCTTGCTGGCCAAAAATATTGAACTGAAGGCCAAAAGTACTCAATATCTTCGCACTGTATCTGAAAGAGAATCTTTGCTTCTGGAGATCAACAAAGCTGAGGACGAATTGAAAGAAATCTCTTCTAAAGTCATGATTGAAGACTCTTTGATAACCAATTTGGCTGCACAAATGAAGGAGCTTCAAGCAAAGATGGACGACTGCAAGGCGAGAATGGTTGCCAAAAAACGTAATGCCTCCCAAGGTATTGAGCGAACCAGGTCTTTTGTCGAGCAGTACAAGAAACTGGAGGTTGATGATGATTTTGTGGCTGAATTGAATGTTACTTCTTCTCAGCAGAGCGAGAATTGGGGGAGACTTAGGGAAAGGATTCGTTCAGTCTGGGGCGATTTGTAATTAAGACATCTAATGCCTTAACTTTTCTTTTTGTAATTTCATATTTATTTTCCCCTTGTAACCTCGTACTGAATTCTGAACATACCAGCAACCATCATCATTAATGAACGATTAACTTGTCTTCTTGTGTATATATTGACGTTGTCTTTAATCGTCAACCCCCCAAATATTTAACTACTTTATGCTAAGATTCACGCACATTTTCTCTTGGTATTTCTGTCTTTCCCTAAAATTTCGAACCATTTGATTCTAGTTACTAGGCACAAATGTGGCTGTTCATATTCTGTCTCTTCACCTTCACGCCTCTATAAATGTACTTATATTCCACACTTATCATTTTCACTTCCATTTTCTTCTTTAAAACCAATTTGCTGTCATTGTTTGTCATTTTGACAATCGATTCAAAACCTTCGTCTTCCATGGAAATTGATCATTTGATCTCCCCATTTTGCCATCTTTCTTGATGTCACCTTTGGTATGGGAGATATAGGAAATATTCTTTGGCTAGCAAAGTTCTTCCCATCGTCTCCATGTTCCTTACAAGAAGTTCGATGATGGAAGACAATTTTTGAGGATGCCTGCAAGCCACCTTACTTGCTGAGAGTGCTTTTCAGCCTCCTTGCCCATTATTGCAGTGATGCATTTTGGAAGGCGATGTGAGGGCGCTTCATCTTCCTTTCTGCATGCTGAGAGTGCTTCTCGGCCTCTCTGCTTGCCATGGCAGCAATGCGATCAGGATGGCGATCAAGGTCAGTACACCCTCTTACTCGGCAATCAACCGGGAGATTAGTCTGCTCTTAATTGTAGTTTATAGAGCATTTAGCATCTTGTATTTTACAGCTTTGTAATGAACGTTTGATAATAAAGGAATTTATTTGAACGTATTTCGCTCTGACCCTTTTTATTCTACGATCGTTCAACGCGATTTGATTACGCTTTTATTTGTTCACTTTCCCATAAGAAAGGAACATATTTTTTTAAATATTTGCCATTAATGAACCTCATGTGCTTGGTGCCGTCTAAATCTTCCAAATGATAGGCTCCACTAGGCAACACATTATTTACTTTATATGGTCCTTCTCAATTGGGTGACCACTTGCCATACTTTGGATCTTTGCTATCCAAAGAGAGTACTGTTTTCCAGACCAATTCGCCCAGGTTGAACGACTTGACTATAACTTTTTTATATAAATTTTAGCTATTCTTCGTTTTTGAACTTGCAATCTATCTAGGACGTCCAATTTTAATTCGTCCAACTCCAATAAGTTTTGAACTAGTGATTCGTCATACTCATCACCACTTAACTTATGTTGCAAACATACTCTGATCGATTGCACGTTGATTTCCATAAGCAAAACGGCCTCTTGTCCATAAGTAAGTTGGAAATGAGTAATTTTTGTACTTGACCGAGGCGACGTCCTATAAACCCATAAGGCCTTATTTAGACATTCGTACCAATTTCTGGCATTTTCATCTATCATTTTCCTTATGATATTTTTTAGAATCTTATTAGAAGATTCTGCTTGCCCGTTGGATTGAGCGTAATATGGTGTGGAGTTCACTAATTTAACTCCAAACTTGCTCAAGAATTTATTCACTTGATCCCCATTTAAAGATGTTCCGTGATCTACCATCAAAGTTTGTGGAATTCCAAATCTATAAATGATGTGATCACGGATAAATTCTATAATATTTTTTTGGTGATCTCTTTTAAAGGTACCGCTTCTACCCACTTAGTGAAATAATCAGTCCTAACTATAACAAAGGTATGTTGCTTGGATGATGGGGGATAAATCTTCCCTATTAGGTCTATCGCCCAACCCTTAAACGGCTAAGGTTTGATAATAGGTGTCATCTCTCGTGCTAACGCTCTTTGTATTGGACCATGCTTTTGGCATGCTAGACAACCCTTTGCATACTGAATGCATGATTCTCCCATATTTGGCCAAAAATATCCACTCCTAATAATTAACCATCTCATCATTTGGCCAGCTTGATGAGCTCCACATATTCCTTCGTGCACTTCAGCCATGATCGTCCTGACTTCTTGCAAACTTACACATTTTAGCAATATACCATCAGAGTGTTTCTTAAACAACTCTTCATTTATCAGTGCATAGTTTAGCAAACGCAACTTCATTCTTCTACCATCTCCTTTATTAGGTTCTTTAAGGAACTCCTTAATCTCTGCCCTCCAATCTATTGAATCTCTATCTTGTATACAATGAATTTCAATCGTTCTCGCCCTTCTTTGGATTACGGGCAATATTGTTCCATACTCACAAGTGGATTTCCAATTTAAAACCTTTGAGTATCCTGAGGCTATCTGGGCCAATTCGTTTACTACGTCATTATATATCCTATTAACACATTAAAGCTCTATTTGGTCGAATTCTTCCAACAACTCTTGGGCGATTTCATATTGACTTATAATGGAATCACTTTGGCATTTAAAATCGCCAATCAATTGGTGAATTACCAATTGAGAATCGCCTCTAACGATCACATTATTTATCCCCATATCTATCATTAATTCTAGGCCCACGATTAAGGCTTCGTATTCGGCCTGATTGTTGGTGCACATTCTGTCCAAAGTGAATGCGAACTTGTAACAAATCCTTAAAAGATTTATCAATGCTACCCCTACTCCTGCACCTTTAGAGGTTTTCGATCCATCGAAATATAAAACCCAAGGTTTTAGTTCAAATGAATTGATCTCTAACTCAATTTCTTCAGGCATATCACGGCATGGATGATCGGCCAGAAAATTAGCTAAAGCCTGATTTTTTATTGCCTTTTGGGGTATGTATTGTACTTCGAATTCTAATAAGGCTACTGTCCAAAGGCCGACCCTTTGGTGTAAAATAGGGCGATAGAACATATACTTAATCAAATTTACTTTAGAAATTAAATAAACGGTTACGGGCCGTAAATAAGCCCTTAATTTTGTACATGTGAAATACAATGCAAGGCATAATTTTTCAATGGCAGAATAATTACATTCACATTTTGTTAACCGTCTACTCAAGTAGTAAATCGCCCTTTCTTCACCAAATTGGTCTTCCTGTGCGACCATTCCAACTATTGATTCTTCTTCAGCCGATACATATACTTTCATTGGCCGTCCTTGGATTGGTGACACCAACACTGGTGGACTTAATAAATATGTCTTTAGGCTTTCAAAAGCCTTCTGATGCTCTTCTTTCCAGACGAATTCATCCTGATTTTTCAACTTTAAAAGCGGCGAAAAAGCTTTAGTTCGCCCTGCACAGTTAGAAATAAAGCATCTTAAAAAGTTAACTTGGCCTAGAAACCTTTGCAACTCTTTTTTGTTGCTAGGTGGTTTGGCTTCTAAAATGGCTTTCACTTTATTTTTATCAAGTTCAATCCCCCTTTTGTGTACTAAAAAACCAAGAAAATTCCCTGTATTAACACCAAATGCACATTTCAAGGGATTCAACTTTAATTTATATTACTTCATTCGTTCAAATGAATATCTTAATTGTTCAAAATGGTCCTCTTCTTTAAGGGATTTGGCCACTATATCATCTACATACACTTCAACAAACTAGCCTATCATATCATGAAAGATTAAATTCATTGCCCTTTGATAAGTTGCTCCTGCATTTTTCAGGCCGAAAGGCATAACTACCCATTCAAAACATCCTAGAGACTCAGGGCATCTAAAGGCAGTTTTGTGTATATCTTTCTCAGCTATGTAAATTTGATTGTATCCTGAATACCCATCCATGAAGGAATACATTACATGTCCGGCAGTCGAGTCTACTAAAGAATCTATCGTGGGCATTGGATATTTATCTTTAGGTGTGGCTATGTTTAGATTCCTAAAGTCTATGCACACCCTTAGTTTACCATTCTTTTTTAATACCGACACGATATTGGACAACCATTCAACATATCTGACCGTTCTAATAAAGCCTGCTTTTAATAATCGCTCTATCTCTTCTTTAATTTCAGGGAGTACATTAGGAGAGAAACGCCTAGGAGGTTGCCTATGATGTTTAAAATTAGGCTTGATTGATAATCTATGTTCCACCAAATCTCTATCTAAATCAGGCATATGTTCATATTCCCAAGCAAAACAATCTTTGTACTCCTTTAATAAAGCGATTAATTTATCACTAATCTCTTAATTGAGCATTTGGCTGTTGAACGTTGGGCGATCTTCTCCTTCATTGCCAATATTCACTTTAATCAGGGGGTCTTGTGCTTATCCAGGCTTGGCGATCCTTATCACTTCATTGTCCAGTTCGTTTGTAGGCACTTCTTCTTCTAAACAATCCACCTTGTTGACTTCTCGATCAATACTTTGTTCCAACTCGAACACCGTCAATTTGTCTCTCAATGCCTTCAAGGCTGCTGCTTCTTTCGTCTTGTCCTTGCATTCTTTATTGAAAGCCATTAATTTGGCTTTGAATGCCTGAATATCGGCCATTCGTCTTTGTTGCTTACAACTTATTTAAAACTCCTTGATTATTCTTTTGCCAATTACTGGCTCCTCCAAGGCCACTATGTTTAGCCTCATCTGATTGAACATTTCAGTGAGTGCATCCACCGAAAATGGTTCTTCACTCTGCGGGACAATCTGAGTTTCTTCTCCATCTTAGACTACTCTGACAGGTCTATAATTTCCTTCGTACATGAACCTTTCTACTGAGTTTGCTTCTGCAACAAAAGGCCGATGATCGGCCTGCACCACCTCTGCTTCGCCCTTGTCGTTCCAAAAAACTAGGCACTGATGGAGCGATGAAGGTATACAGCGACTTCCGTGTATCCAATCTCTTCCTAATAATACATTGTAACTAGTGGGACCATCTATTACAAAGAAGATTGTGGTCCTAGTAGTTGTTCCTATAGTTATGTCCAATGGCATAACTCTTTTGGCTGAAGTTGCTCCTCCATTGAAACTCGTCAAGATGACTTCCGTTGGGATCATATCTCCTTCTGTCTTTGCAAATTTCCTCATCATCCTAGATGGAATGGTGTTTATAGCTACTCCATTATCGACAAGCACTTTTGCCACAGGTATGCCGTTAACTGGAGCTTTAACGTACAATGGCCTCAAGTATTTGGTTAATTTCATGGCTGGTCGCTTGAAAATAACTTTCTCGGCAGCACCTATTTCCACTTGCTTCTTGTCCCCTGTCGAGTCGCCCTTTTATGATAGGTCAACGTGCAGCATATCGCACTGAGCCTCTGTCTCCTGAATTTCATTTTTACTGTTATCTAATGCTTCTTCTTCAGTTACCCAACCTGTGGGAGGAGGCATTATTATTGGAGGTAATCCATACTTTTCAGAGCGAGGCTCTTTCTTCTTCCTTTTGGGCGTTCCTTACAGCACGTAAAAATTGAAAGAATGCTCAGATGGTTCTCCTAATAAGTCTACTTCACGAACCCCCTCTCGATGTAGTTGCTTCAACATAGTGTTGTACGATACTCCTCCTCTTCTTCTTTCTATCTCTAGATCGATTTCTTCTTTGATGTCTATCATATCATCATCTTCTTCATCATTGTAGGCATCTGTAGAAGTTTGGCCTTCTTTATATTCCAGCATGCATGCTTCTTCTTCGTTATCCTCCCTTTCTTCTTCTCTCTTCTCTTTATTCTTGAACTCATTGGCTAGTAAATAGTTATTAGCCATAATAGGAGGTAACGTACCAAATTGGATAGTAAGGGGCTGATCTGGATCTTCTCCATCTCCTCTGTCTCGCTCAAACTTCGACCTCCCAGAAGAAATCTCTGGCAATTCTTCCATAGGTTCGCTTGTTCCAATCTCTTCACTATCTTTGAGAATATTTTGATTGGCTGCCTTGAGTAGTCTAGGTGCCTTTGGACGTAGCATTCCCTGTTGTTGCCACACCATTCGCCCATAGTTCCATTGAAAACGCCTTTATTGGGTTCTAGTCATCTCGTTGAAAGGTATCGTCCTTCCAGCCTTATACTGGAACGAATGCCATACATTTTGTTGGCGAGGTTGCAGTCTGAATGTTCTTCCATTATTTACTGGTCTGAACTGCCTCTCAAAAGGCGGTCCCCTATAAAACGATGTACCCTGCCCTCTACGAGGCTGAGCGTTTGGGAAAAAACTAGGGCGATGGTGATGCTGTCATATCCGTGGTTTCTCTGCATTTGCACTCACTTCTTTTTTGCACCTTGCACATAGGACGTCTTCTTCCTTTTTGGGCTCCTTCCCTTTGATACGTTCAAAAACACTAGGATGTGGTCTTAACTTCTTCTTCTCCATCATCTATAACCAACTTGAATTTTGGCAACTTGTTTCTGAAATCAGACGTCACCATGTTCACTCCAAGTGGCTGTGGAAAAGGATTTTCATCCACTGCCATCTTCCTCTTATCCTCGAATGTAATTCGTCCTTTTTCAATGGCATTCTGTAACACATGGCGAAAAATCAAACAATTGTTAGTCAAATGTGACCATGCATTATGCCACTTACAATATTTTTTACCCTTAATTTGTTCAGGGCTTGGTAATTTATGCTTATCGCTCAACTTTATCTGTTTATCCTTATATAATTTATCAAATATAAGGTCAGTTTTGGTTACATTGAACGAGAACATTCTAGCCTTTATGTTTTCATCTTTTATAGGCTCATCTTTGCCTGATGGTCTAGGCTTAGCCATTATAGGACAAGTATATGTGTCTCCTTTAACTAATTCGGCCAAACACATTTCGGTTTGATCGTAATATTCGTCGTTAATGGTTTGAACATCAAAATTTGGGTCTCTATAAGAAGTCCCTTTGCTGAAATTTTTCATTTGTTCTTCCTCTCTTATTAATCGTTCATACCTAATCACGTTCGCGCTCAATTGAAAAAGATCAAGAAATTCCTTGTCTTGAAACTTCTTCTTCAAATCAAAGCTTAGACAACCTTGAGCAATTTTGACAAACTCCTTTTCGAGCAAAGGTACAAAATATTTACTTCTTGATGTTTTGAACCTTTGAAGGAAACCTTCTGCCCATTCGTTTGGCATTTGACGTAGATTCGTCAAATCGGCCAAAGTAACTTCAGACTCAGTCTTATAAAACTGAGCATGGAACAATTGCTCTAATTGTTGCCATGTTTGAACAGAGTTTGCTGGCAAATTGATGAACCAGGAGAATGCTACTCCTGTTAATAAATTAGGGAATAGCCTCATTTTATGGTAATCAGTTACGTCACCACTTTGCAGTGTGAATCGCCTTATGTGTTCTAGAGTAGACACCTCTCCTAAATCGGTAAACAGTGAGAATTCTGGCACTTTATACCCTCTAGGCCACGGATATGCTTGGTCTACCCAATCAGGATATGGCTTTGTCTAAGTCGGCCTAATGATAGGATGTACTCTGAAAGCCATATGGTCCTGTACGATTTCCATAATCTGATTCATCAACATGATGTTGGGGTCATATGGAATCCCTACAGGTTGATTGACCAATTGATTTGCTTGAGGCCTGATGTTTGGTCCTTGATTGGGAGCAAAGTTACCATACCAATGCCACTATTCTGATTTGGTATTGTACCACCCCCTGGTTTGAAGTAGAGGAATCAAAAGGTGGTTCTACCCCTTGATTTAAACTTAGGATTGGGGGATTATGTCCCACAATTGTCCTAGTTTGAAAGTGGTTTGTAAGAGGCACAACTGGCTGACAAATTTAGCCTACCAACTTATTCATTATTTCATTCAAAGTATTAGTTGTTTGGCCATGTTGTCATAATGTGCATTCCGATTCTGGGTAAATCTTTCCATATTATGAATACTTCGTAGATTTACCTGTTCAACGACATCTTTTGTGAGTTTTCTGAGTAATGCACGCATGGTTCGAGGACTTAACTCTGTCATTGGTTCGTAGCGACTGTGATTGCTCTGATCATGTCCATCTGTTCGTGGAGAGCTATCCTGCTCCTCATATCGCTCGATCACAGACCTCCTCCCTGGCTTGCTGTTTCCTTATCGAATTTCTGAAGCATATTGTTTCACCTTTTATATTTTCAACACCAAACACCAATGGTCCCACTGGGAGTGCCAAATTGTTTCGCGCGGGTAGTCGCTAACAATTAAAAAGGGGGTCAGACGATTGTATAAGGGACAAATCTCTTGGGACAGAGTCCCAAAAAAGGGTGTTTTATTGGCAATGACTTTACAATTGAAACTTAAACAGCCTCCAAGGGGCGCAAGCACACGAGTACTGAAAAGAAATGTTTTAAGTCTAAACTAAGAAATTGAAATTACATATTCTCTGTTTGAGAGTATTTGATTCGGGGTCTTTTGCTCTATGTCTTTTCTTCCTTTTATATTCCTTTGATGCTCTCTTTGTGATTAACCGCTTAGAAATCACTTAATTGCTTTATAACTGCCCATTTTCTTCATGGTGGCCAACTTATTGTGGAACTGCCGTCTCTAACTGCTACCATTACTCTTTGTCGTTCAACCGTCCTCAACTGAACATCCTTGAATCGTGGAACGTGATAAGATTACCTAATAACTGTTTCAATAATTGCACTTTTGGATAACCATAACATCTCATGTTTGCTAAGATCCTGGACGATTAGAAAGTTTGGGCGAGAACAGGGTCATAACTCTGGGCGACTGCAAGGCACTTCATTCGCTCAGATCCTGGGCATCTTGTAAGTTTGGGCGATGGTGTTACCGCGTTCGTGGGCTTCCATTGCATTCATTAATAACCCTATTGGGGCCTTTATTCTGAATTGCCCAGTTGGGCTTCATTCTTTGAGCTATTTGAATCGGGCTGCACTTTTTGCATGTCAACACACTTAAGATATTTTTCCTTTTGCTTGAACGTGATTTAGGATTCAAAGGTGGTCTCTGTGCCTTTATGTACTTGATGTATGATTGTCAGAGAACCATTTGGAATTTATACATCAAAAAGTCTCTCTGCACTAATCTATCCATTTGGAATTTATACATTAAAAAGTCTCCTGCACTAATCTATGTAGGAAATATTGAACGAAGATGATGAACTGGTAACAAACCTCAAGGATGAATGGGGCGATGAAATTTATGATGCAGTTACTACAGCCTTTGGTGAAATGAATGAGTACAACCCCAATTGTTGGTATGTGGTTCCCGAGCTGTGGAACTACAAGGAAAATAGGAAGGCGACTCTGAAGGAAGTAATCGATTACATCTTCAAGCAATTAAAGACTCAAGCGCAAGAGATGAGTTGTGTTGAGTCTCTCTTTCTCTGTATATGTACTCTAACTTCACATTCAAGTAAAGAAAATGCATTAAAAGTCAAGATATGCACCCAGGGTTTCCATTATGGCGTGTTGATTTTTTTTTTTTTATAGGTGTGAGTGCTCATGCATCTTTGATTCACATGCAGATGTGAAAAAGTGTGGTTTTGAAAGAAAGCTATAATCAACATTTTCTTCTCTTCTTTTATTGTTGGCTAGGAAGCAGGTGGAGAGGAAAGTTTGGATAGTTGTAGCAGCAGCAGAAATTGGAGAGGATTGTCCCACCATTTTCAATTTTAGTCTTTGTTTTCTGAGCAGTCCTCCCACGTTAATTTAGACTATGAGAACCTAATAAATCTTGAAGCAGAACAACAAAACACAAACAGCAAGAAATATTTTATTAAATAAACAAGACTGTAATACATTTAATACCCCTATGATTTCACAATATTTTATAATCCACAATTTGTGTTCTGTCCATTCTCAACACCTAAACCGTAAAGCACACCAGAATATTTCTCCAGCGAACCACTAAAAAAGTTCTCCTTCAACTTCCTGAAAGTAAAAGATGTAAGCAAACTATCTAAACCGGCCTGGTGGCAAACCCCAACTCGCTCCACCTCCAACAACTCGGCCAGCTTATTCAACCCCCCATGTAGACTGTTACAGAACTTCATCAAATGCTTGATAACGTAAAGCACAGGAAAATACACATGGATCATCATAAAGAACCCTGCTGTGTATCAGGCAAGCTCTGGCAAGTCAAGAGCTTGAGCAAGTATACAAAGTCACAGCCACTATGAAACGTTACCCAATAAACATTATCGTTTAAGACAATCCCAGATGACATCAAAAGCTCTCCAAATCGCTTGCCATTGATACCCTTCTCATTATTTTTCACAAAATCAATGCCACTTTGGCGCAACAACTGAATTGAATCATTGGCGAATGCATCCTCATTCGGATTGAAGTCCTGAAAATTGAATTGCCAAATGCAATGCCTATCCGTACTGTTGGAGATAATTGAGAGATGGAGAAGAAACAAAAGAGAAAATCACAAGAGAATATGGCAACAAGATGGATCAAAACAAAATTTATATCAACAAATGTGAACTCTCGAACGCGGGATCGTTGTCTTCAAACGTTATTTGCCCCTTCTCCGATGTATTCGAGATGCTAAAAGGTATTCCGGTAAATGGTTTAAAGGATTATAACAAACCTTGTAAAGAATTTCACCAAAGCACAAAATGAAATTCTCCAAAACTTGAAGACACGAGGATATGAATATAAGTCGGGATTTGATTTTTCTTGGAACCAAGTATGGATTGCAAGAATGTTTTTCTTACTTGTTTCCCTCAAACATGGCTCTCCGATATGTAGCCATTGACCATAAGTACGAAATGATGCCAAAAAATCAAGTGAAAAGTCACTAAATTTAAATTTGCAACGACCAAAAACGGTTAAAAATATGTACCATGCGACCGCATGGTACAAACCCATGCGGTCGCATGGTTCACCCATGCCAAGACCAAATGGTCTCCGCCTAAGGCCATGCGATCACATGGCTATGTTCCATGCGGTCGCATGGACCCTTTTTTTTCATTGTTGTTGGTTTTGAACAACATAATCACAGCAATCTCCCACTTGTTCAAAATTAACAAGTCTAATATTCATAGTATACGATATTCATGCATAAAGATTAGATATATTTCGATTTGAATCTAACCATAGTGTAATTCAAACAAAGTATAGTCATAATCAAAGGTAGCGTGTAGCTTTGAACCAGTTATTCCATATGACAATATTGGTAAGAACACAAACGAATACCACGTGTTCTCAAATTCCTCATAACTCACTTAGCGCTTTTATGGCCTTGCGCTTATCTTTTTCAACAATCTTTTAAGAAAGAAACTCCAACTCTCTATTAAGGCGGCACCACCTTGAAGATTGTTTAGGTGAAGTTCTTCCAATACTTTTGTTACTTTTAGAGGTACTTGTGGTTTAGCAATAAACTTCATTAAGAGCTTAAAGCTCATCCCTTATTTCACTAGCAGCATAATTTTAATTAGGATATGATTATTGTGATTTTAATAATGCTGCAACTATCCATATATCGAATGACTTGTTTTTTACTTTTTGAACACGTAAATTACCTTTTGAGTAATGACAGGTAGGATTGCTGTCATTGGTGAACCTTTTTAGTTAAGGAATTTCAATCTCATCCTACTCGAAGTAAATGCTACTAAATCTCTATTAAGAAGTTTAGTCAAAGGATCCGCCAAATTCTAAGTTGACCTTACATAATTTAAGGAAATTATTTCATCCTTGATTAATTTCCTTATATATTCATGTCTAAGACTCATGTGTCTAGACTTTCTGTTGTATACCTCGTTGTATGCTTTTGCTTATGTGACTTGACTGTCACACATGATAGGTATTGAAGAAATATTCTTCGATCCCAAAGGTATCTCATAAAAAAGATCCTTAAGCCACTCAACTTCTTTCCCGGTATTCGATAAGGCTACAAATTCTGATTCCATAATTGAGTGTGTTATGCATGTTTATTTCTTTAATTTCCAAGAAACGGCACCTCCTCCAAGAGTGAACACCCAACCTGTAGTGGATTTACTCTCACCCGCGCTAGATATCCAACTAGCGTCGGTAAATCCTTCCAATACTGCCAGGAATTTTGTATATTGCATGTCCAGGTTCTTAGTTTTTCTTTAAGTATCCAAGAACTCTTCCAATGGCCTTCCAATGATTATTATTTGGATTGCTAGTAAGCCTGCTAAGTTTACTTATGGCATAGCCTATGTCCGGTCTTGTGCATTGAACTGCATACATAAGACTTCCGATTGCACTAGCATATTCCAATTGAGCAATCGCATCATTCTTTACAAGTTTTGAACTTGGATAAACCGGGGTACCATATTCTTTTATGTTCAAGTGTTTGAACTTGTTTATTACATTCTCAATAGAATGTGATTGACTTAGGTGATAACCCTCACTAGTCTTTGTAATTTTGATACCTAAAATGGTATCCACTTGACCAAGATCCTTCATCTTAAATGCGGAAGATAGAAACTTCTTTGTTTTTTTTATACCGTTCATGTAATTACTTATAATCAACATATCGTCAACATACAAGCATATAAATGTTATGTAATCATCACATATTTTAGTATATAAACATTTATCTACACTATTATGTTTAAATTCGAATGATATAATTGTTAATTCAAACTTCTCATGCCATTTCTTAGGTGTCTGCTTCAAACCATATAATGATTTTACTAACTTGCATACCTTACATTCATTTCCAGGTAGAACGAACCCTTCGGGTTGCTCCATATAGACCTCCTCGTCGAGATCCCCATTTAAAAATATCGTCTTGACATCCATTTGATGAATATGCAAGTTATATATTGAAGTCAATGCAAAAAATATCCTAATCAATGTTATTCTAGCTACCGGTGCATAAGTGTCAAAATAGTTAATTTCTTCCTTTTGTCGATATTCTTTGGCTATTAATCTAGCTTTGAAAGTATTTAGAGAACCATCAACATTATAGTTTCTTCTAAATACCCATTTACATCCAATAGGTTTGGATCCTGGTGGCAAATCAACAAGTTCCCAAGTTTTATTAGACATTATCAAATTCATTTCATCTTTAATTGCATCTTTCCAAAAAATACTATCACGAGAAGCCATAGCTTCTTTATAGGTTTTAGGGTCGATTTTCACTTGTAGAACAAAATGAATTGTTCTAACAACATTCAACTCATTTCCTACTACTAAGTAAAAGGAGATAAGTTGAGAATCAATTTCATCCGGTCCCAAAGACTTCTCAACTCGAGTTCTTTTGCTTCTTCGTGGTTCACTAGACTCATCAATATCTTTAGAAGATATTTCATCACGTGTTCCACTTAAGCTAGAGATGCTTTAATGATTTTTCCCCGATTCATTATTCGAAGATAATGAATCTTCAAAGAACTCTACATCGCTTGATTTGATAATCACATTGGTCTCCAAGTTTAACAATCTATAAGATTTGTTATGGTTAGCATATCCAACGAAGGTACATTTAATACCTCTTGGATCCAATTTGGTCCTATTAGGATTTGTGTTCTTGCAATAAGCAAGACATCCCTACACTTTGAAGTATCCAATGTTTGGTTTTCTTCCTTTTCACAATTCATAAGGAGAAACCTTTGTATGTTTAGAAAGAATCCTATTAAGTATCCTATATGCACTTAATAAAGCTTCACCCCATAAATTAAATGGCAATTTAGCATATATAAGCATGGCATTAATCATTTCTACTAAGGTTCTATTCATTTTGTTCGGGTGTTCTAGGTGCAGAACATTGGTGAATTATGTCATGTTGTTCACAATATAAATTAAATTCACTAGAAAAGTGTTTACAACCTCTATCATTTCCTAGGGTCTTTATTTTCTTTCCTAGATGATTTTCAACTTCATTTTTATACACCTTAAATATGTCAAAAGCTTCATATTTATGTTTCATCAAGTACACATATGTATATCTAAAAAAATATCAATAAAAGTAATGAAGTATCTATTTTCACCTCTAGTTAACATGCCATTTAATTCACATATATCTGTATGAATTAATTCCAAGATATTAGAGGTCCTTTTCACACTTTGATATGGCTTTTTAGTCATTTTTGATTCTACACACGTTTTGCATTTATGTTCATTATTTCCATCATATGAAATCAAATCATATTTTTTGATACATTTCATAGTACTTTTACCAACATGTCCTAATCTAGCATGCCATAATGAAAATAGATCAACAACATAAGTGAAATTAGTTTTATTCATTTCTTTGTCAACGGTACAAAGTTTGACCATTCCTTCACTAAAATAGCCTTTTCCAACAAAATTTTCATTAAGGGAGAGTACAAGTTTACCGGATTCATACACAAATTTGATACCCAATTTTCCTAAGATATTACCACTTACTAAGTTCCTATTCATATCTAGAACATGTAGTACATTGGTAAGGGTAACGATTTTCTCAAAAGTGAAGATGATATCAACATTTCCCTTTCCAATAACCTTGGATTGAACTTCATTGCCCATTTGAATCTCTTGGTCTCCATCCACCTCATGATATGTTTTAAATACAGTTTTGTCGTATGATACATGTACAGTAGCACAAGTATCATACCACCATCCAGGAACCTTTCCCTTGATTGCATTTATTTCACTTACGGTGGCTACGATTTTATCTTCTTGGATGGAGTTCACTTTGCCCTCGAAGTTGTTTTGTTTTCGATGTCTACAATTTTTTGAATAATGTCCAGATTTTTCACCCACAAAATACCCTCCTTTGGTCTTCTTCTTGGACTTGTTAAAGTTCATTGAAGGCTTCCTCTTATTGGATTTTGTTGGCGGTTCAGATTTTTCAACAGAATTAGCTTTGGAAGTTCCCTCAAAGGAGTTTTCACTCTTATCACGCAATTTGGATTCTTCCTCAATCCGAAAATACTTTTGCAATTGTTCCAAGAAATAATCTTCGAAACTATGCATAATCTTTTTCCGGTATCCTTTTCAAGCCCCTGGAAGTTTAGCAATTATAGCTCCCACTTGAAAGGTCTCCGGGATTTCAATCTTTACCGCTTTTAGTTTGTTGACAATGATTTGTAATTCGTGTACTTGGGGAAGAAAAGGGATATTATCAAGAAATTTAAAGTCGAAGTATTTAGAAATTAGAAACCTCTTGGTACCTTCCTCTTATGTTTTGTACTTACTCTCCAATGCTTCCCAGATTTTCTTTACAGAAGTTGTGTTTGAGTATAAGTCATATAAACGTATGATCCGACAAAGCATTTAGTATGTGACCGCGGCATATCAATTCATCTTCTTGTCGTTTCTATCTTTCAGCATTAACTGCCTCGGTCTCTCCATTTGTTGGTTCCGGTAGTGAAGCCAATTCTGGATCCAAAGTATTGAAGATCTTCAATGCAGTAAATAGAAATTTCAACTTGTCTTGCCACCGCGTGAAGTTTGTACCATCGAACCGATCCAATCACACCAAGTCTTGATTCATAAGTTTGATGGTTGTCATTGTAGTCTTGTTCTCCATTGCAAGAAAAATAACGTTTGAGATTGTTGGAGATAATTGAGAGATGGAGAAGAAACAAAAGAGAAAATCACAAGAGAATATGGCAACAAGATGGATCAAAATAAAATTTATATCAACAAATGTGAAGGCTCAAACGCGGAATCGCTGTCCTCAAATGTTATTTGCCCATTCTCCGATGTATTCGAGATGCTAAAAGGTATTCCGACAAATGGTTTGAAAGATTATGACAAGCCTTGTAAAGAATTTCACCAAATCACAAGATGAAATTCTCCAAAACTTGAAGAACACGAGAATATGAATATAAGTCGGGATTTGATTTTTCTTGGAACAAAGTATGGATTGCAAGATGTTTTTCTTACTTGTTTCCCTCAAACATGGCTCTCCAATATATAGCCATCAACCAGAAGTACAAAATTGTGCCAAAAAATCAAGTGAAAAGTCACCAAGTTTAAATTTACAACGACCAAAAATGGCCAAAAATATGTACCATGCGACCGCTTGGTACAAACCCATGCGGTCGGATGGTTCACCCATGCTGAGACCAAATGGTCTCGACCTAAGACCATGCGACCGCATGGCTATATTCCATGCGGTCGCATGGACCCTTTTTTTTCATTGTTGTTGGTTTTGAACAACATAATCACAGCACGTACCACAAGTGGGCAAATTCCCACTTTCATCCGAAAATGTAAGCCCTAATTGAATTAGCTTTAATAAGTCTACGTTGGTGTTCAAAGTTTGGTAATGATAATCACTCAAATTGTTGAAATTGCCCGGTGGCTAGGTTACAATACCCGGGAAATCAGTATCCATGGCAATATATGGGTAATCATCGACAATTTCACGAATTAGGGCAAATTCTTGTTCCATATTATCAGCCCTGTAAGTATTGCCCTATGTCCAATCAACTTTAGACATAAATACTTGTATATATGATTAATGCAATTCAATGGCAGATCTATTATTTAATTAATAGACAATTAAATAAATAAAAAATTCAGTAGATTCAAATCTTCGTAATTTGTTAATTACAAGGAGTTGTGATTGTGAGATATAAATTACATCTAATTGAATCTTAAATTGATCGTGGTCGTAAGTAATAACGAGATACGGATATCGTTATTACGGATAGACCATCACGTGTGGCATTTCTTACGTGTGAAGTAAGTAGCTGATCTCACAAGCTAAAGTGTGGTGACACTTAAATGACACGTTGATGTTTTGTTATAGAACAAAACATTGGAGACCTGCAGAGAGATTCCACATGGATAACTATCTGAGTGTCAGTGGTTAATCTCTAACGTTCGGTAGTAGAATTGGTCCTTAGACTTGAGGTTGTCATGGTACCTTATATGAGGACAGTCATACTTTGGCGGTATTGGATGTTGCTCTGCAAAGGGCAGCTAATATGACATCGTTCGGGTACGTCAAGAATCGTATGAAGGTTGTGATTCACCAATAAAGGATTCGTCACTCTTAGATAGTAGGAGATTATGATCTGCGTTTCATTCAATTAAGTCGATAACGAAATCCTTGGTCAAGATGTACTCATAAGTCGAAAAGGAGTTTTCGACTCATATTGACTTACTAGTGGAGTGAAAGATATGATCGAAATTCGGGATTGACACAATTTCATATCTCGTAATTGATCGGATCATATTGACGAAGGGATTATAGTTTCACGGTAAACGGACGAATTTAGTTTTGTCATACCACGTAACATTTCCCGTCATATGTATTGTCCTGACACATTGCTAGATGTCAATCAGGGACGACGAGTGTAAATTGACGATAAATCAAAATGGTGTTTTAATTTATCAATTTTGATTAGATCAAAATAATATTTCATGTCGTTAGGCATCGTGGTCGGGAACCTAATGGGTCGCACTCAAAAGATAATTAGAAGATTATAAATTGTCAATTGGTTAATTTAACAATTGTTGGATAAATTAATTAATTGGATTTGTTATTTATATTCCCGAATTAATTAATTGGATTAATTAATTCACGGACCGGGATTAATTAAATATTGAACTGGAACGGACCGAACCCGTTTGGATTTATATAAATATATGGCTAGGGTTTGAGGTCCATATGGTTTTCATTATTCTTGCTGGCACAAGAGGAAAATCTTGGTAGCTGCAATCTTGTTCTCTGTGTGGATCACCGTTGGAGGCTGGACAATTGGACAGCTGTGATTGACGAATCAAGATTGCTGGAATGAAAAGAAAAGCAAAAGGTTTGCAGAATTCTTCAAAGGTACAATCTTTATCATGATTTCTATCTAAACACAAAGGGATCCTCAGTGGGAATCGAAATAATTTTAATTTTTCGCTGTGCATATATAAGTAGATTCTCAACCATAGTATTAAAGTCTACTTTGTGTTTGTTAGAAATTATTTTGCATGTTGGAACAATTAAATGTTAATTGTTTTTCTTGTTTTAGCGATTAAAGAAATAAATAATTTTTCATATTCGGAATTAGATGTTGAATAGAAATTATTTTTGGATTGGAGAATTAATAAGGTATAACAAAAAAAATGATGAGGGGTGGGATGCTGGCAGCAACAGTTGCTGCCGGTGTTGGCATAGCTGTTGGCGGCAGATGTTGCTGCTAAGAGCCAAAAGCAGCAGCGGCCAGCGGCGTTTGCCACTGCTGGGGTGACCGGCAACGGCCCGCCGCCTTACCGGGTTATTAGGGTGGCGACGCCAAGAGTAATTAAAAAAAAATTGGTTGAATTTTCTAGGGTTAAACGTTCGGGTTGCAGTGTTTGGAGGCGAGGGTTCCTCTGCAATTAAAGTAATTGTGGGCCCCTGTCTGCAATTATTTTCCAAGGGGTCAGTTTGCAAATTTTAAAAAGGGACCTCTTTGCAATTTATGAAATGTAAAGGGGCTACTTGCAATTAAACGAGAAGGGTAACTTTGCAATTTTAATTAGAGGACCTATCTTGCTATTAAGTTAATTGAAGGACCACCTGTTAATTTCAAACTTGGGTCAATTTGCAAGTTTTCAAAATGGTTTTGAATTTGAATTTTGAAATGTTTTTAAAATTAATTTTAATTGGGTTCGACCCATAATTTTGATTTTGACCGAAATTAAAATTTTATTTAAAATTGACGACAATTTATATTTTCGTTGAAATTGGATTTTGACTTAAAGATTAAACTTTGACCCGATTGAATTTTTAATTTATTTAAGAGTGTTATCCTAGATTAAAATATTAATTCAATTTAAATTAGAGTTTGACTCTAATTTAATACTTAATTAAAATTTGATTTTACTTAATTATTCACCCGAATATATTCTTGTAATTAGAATTGGATTCTAATTTCACATTTAATTAAAATTTGATTTTAATTAAATTGTCTCGCCTTAAATTTCTTCTTGGAATTAGAGTTGGACTCTAAATTGGTATTTAATTAAAATTTTGATTTTAATTAAATTAATTCGCCCTAAATTTCTTCTTGGAATTAGAGTTGGACTCTAATTTGGTATTTAATTAAAATTTTGATTTTAATTAAATTAATTCGCCCTTAATTATTGGAGCTTGACTCTAATTTTGTTATTTAATTAAAATTTGATTTTAATTAAATTTCACCGCCTTAAATTGTGAAATTAGAGTTTGACTCTAATTTGATTTTTAATTAAAATTTGATTTTAATTAAATAATCCCGCCATATAATTGTTATTAGAGTTGGACTCTAATTTGCTATTTAATTAAAATTTGATTTTAATTAAATATTCTCGCTAATTAAATAATCGATTAATATGATTAATTAATTATTTAATTGTTCCGATCCATTTGTCTAAAAGAGTTTAGATGACTTAATTGCTAGAAACTTGAAATTAATTTGCATATAATATTAGATATTATATAAGAATATATTTATGTGATAAATGCACTATTAGTAGATGATTATGGACTCGACCATATGGATGTGTTGAATGGTTTATTTTTATTCTTGTCGTTTTATGGGCCTCCGAGCTCTTAATTGTTCTGGACCTACGAGCCCGTTATTATTGTTATCATTTTGGACCTGTGAGTCCGTTATTATTATTGTTGCTATGGGTTTGCGAGTCCAATTTCCTTTAGGCTTGCGTGCCAACTAGTATAGGATACATGTTGCAATTGGACTAATTGAAGAAATAAGAAAAGATGGAGACCATGGAGACCAATTGTATCGTTGTTGATGAGACTTTTGAATGCTAAATCCCTTCATAAAATATTAAGTCACATTTATAATCGCCTTCCATCATTATAGTGAAAACTAGAGTCCCAAATCGTCTCAACTTGTTGAGTACACTCAAGGCTGGTCCATTAGGGATATGTTTGACACTATAAAATATTTGATATTTCTGAATGACGGGTTTGACTTAACTAAAATTTATTTTTTGTTGAGTACACTCAAAGAGATAAATTTTAGAGGCATATTAAGCTAACACATAAGATGTGTGAAAATAAAGAGTTGTCAGCTTAATGATCTGAAAGTTGTATGGAGATACAATTGATAATAGTATCTACCCAAATGTTATATTAAGGCTTGTTGAGTACACTCAATGTCTTAATATAATAGATGGGATCCCAGCCCACTGGGAATCAAGTTTGGACTCCATAAATTTATGTAAGAGGGTCATAAATTTTAATTAAACAGTGGGAGCATAATTAATTTAATAAAAATCTATGTTAAATTAATTGATGTAGTTTATATATTATTCTTTCTTTTTCCATCATTTATACTTATTGAATCATGAGTAACCATATGTATTTGAATGACATACTAGATGTTAACAACCAAACTAGATTTTCTTAATTGACACAACAATTTGAGAATTGTTCTCATGCATGAGAAAATTGGTCACGTCCTTGAGTAGCCCTTTCCAGAGACACCTGCTGATGACTCGATTAAAGAAGAGGTGGCTACCAAAATAAACGCAGTGATGACAATAGTACTGCAACGTATGTGATATTTGCAACTATGTCACTGAATTACAAAAGCAACTTGAGAGTATAGATGTTAACAAATATTTCTTCATTACAAAAAATTGTATAATAATAATCATGTGTGGAAGGATATGAGACTTCCAAACAACTATACCGGTGCAAAATGACAGAATAATCTTCAATCGATGCTTAGACACTGAAGATGATTGACGTTGAGAAATGTCTCAGTTGAGTTCAATCATAAACATGAACTAAGTAGTGACTTGGTTCTGTAATCTCTATCAGCTAAAGCTATTCACAACTAATTATGAATTTAACATGAATAAGCTCGAATGCACAATTATTGAGTTGCTTAACATGCTTAAGACTGTTAAACCCAACATCAAAGTTAGTAGTGGGCAAGCCATTGATTCCTCTAAAGATATTAAGAGGAAGTCTAAAGGGACTTTGTGAAAGCATCCAATATGGTTAAGACAGTCTAAGCGAAGGACAAATATCAAATCTAATGACCCTTGTTTTCATTGTAGAATGAAAGGTCATTGGAATATTGCGTGGCTTACGTCTACTTCACAAGTTTCTTAAGTATTTAATACCAGGTGCAAATCTCATATTTATGCAAATATGAAGAAACTGAATAGAAGTAGACCACTGCGAAAGGGAGAAGTTGAGCTACACGTTGGAGATGAGCAAAGGTTGCTGCATTGCCTGTAGAAATATACTTCTTGCTATTGCCTTTTGGTTTAGTATTGGAATTAGAGAAATGTCGCTTTATACCCACCATAGCTGGAACATTAAAATGAATTTCATGTTCGGACATGAACTATTTTAATGTTAAGGACAACGTTGTTCTTGTTTATCTTGATAAAGATCCTAATGGCTATGGTAAATTACAAAATGATGTTTATATTCTTTAATACTAAGGATTCTATAATGAGTATAGAAATTAAAAGACATAAATGCTATGTTTTAATTATTACCAAAAACTGGCATGACAGACTTTGTCATTTAGATTAATGCAATTCCAAGGTAGCATAAAAATGTATACTCGGGATTAATTGATTTTGACAAGTACAAATTATGTGTGTCTGGCATAATGACCAAATCTTCTTTTACTTGAAAAGAAGAAAGGTCAACATAATTACTGGTCTAATGCATAGTGATGCATATGGACACGTGTCAATTAATGTCAGGTAATGTTCTCTTATTTCATCAATGATCATGTATACTTGATGAAAACTCAAACATGTAACTCTTGAAAAGTTCAAGGGATTCACACTAGAATTAGAGAAACAAATAGGTAAAGATACCCTCACATTAAGATTCGATCAAATAAGAGTATCTTAAAGATAAAATTTAGATTATCTAAGAGAGAATGAGATTCTCTTGCAGTGGACTCCTTCATATACACTGGAGCAAGGTGGTGTATTTAAAAAGAGAAATCGTTAATTATTAGATATAATGTGATTAATAACAAGCCATGTAAATCTCCCAAAATTGTTTTGAGGTCATGCATTGATTGCAGTGTGCAACACAATAAACCATGTCTCATCTAAATTGGTTAACAGAACTCCATACGAGTTATGGAAAGGCAATAGTCCCAATTTATCTTATATGAAAGCTTGAGGCCATGACGCTTATTTGAAGCGCCTTAAATCGGATAAATTTGAGACTAAATCCGATAAATATATATTTGTGGGATATTCAAAGGAGACATTTGAATATAAATTCTATTATCATGAAGAAAGTCTTCTTCTCACGACATAGTCTTCTTAGAGAAAATATTTACTCTAGAAGAGGACAGTGGGAGTAAAATAGAATTTGAAAGAGTTCAAGAGTCCACAAATATAGTTAACCAAGTAGATAAATCCGAGTTTGATCCCATATCTGATATGGGACATACTTTGGATCAAGAAGTAAAGACTCCTGAGGACATGACAGCTCTATGTAAATCTAGTAGAATCATTCGACCTTCAAGAAGGTTCGAATCCATGATCATTAATCAGGTATTGGTGATCCAGAATAATGAATCTACAAGTTGCAACAAAATAAAGTCAAGTGTTGACTTAAAAGAGACAACAAGAGGCCATGATACTCGAGATGAACTCGGCATATGTGAACAAGGTTGGACCTTGGTCGAGCCTCCTAATGGAATAAAACCCATAAGGTTTTGTAAATAGTTTACAAGGGAAAGGTCGATGTGAATGTGAATATCCATATATACAAAGCAAGGCTAGAAGCATATGTTAAGTGTTGACCTTGGTAAAATAGCAAATGTTAAGTATTGACCTTGGTAAAACCTTTCTCCTGTGGCCTTGCTGAAGTCCATTCGGGGTTTTATTTGCAACAGTTGCATATCGTAACTAAAGGTTATGATAAGTCTCTATGGAGTCGAAATCTTCGATTTGATGGAAAAGTCAAAGTGTTTGATTTTATCAAATTTGAAGACGAACTGTGTGTTTACAAGAAGATAGTGGGAGCATTGTCGTATTCCTAATATCATAGAAAATGACATCCCTAAGTTTCAATTATTAAAATAATGGTTGTTAAATGATTTATTCTTGAACGATATGGGAGAAACAACTTGATCTATAGAGATAAATCTAGAAAGTTGCTTAACTCGTCCCAATCTATATAAAATATTGAGAAGATTTTATATTGAGAAATTGGTTTACTCTTAAACAGTGTATTGGAAATGTTCCGAATGTGAAGCAACCATTGATTCAAAGTAGAAACCTAATACATGATTATTTCAGAAGTAGCAAAGAGTTGCAATCTGGATCATGATATTCATAAATGAACTTGGAGTAGTTCCTAATATTGTTGATCACATGCCATTATATTGTGATAACAATAGAGTCATTGAGAAAGCAAAGGAACTAAGGTCTCATCAATGATCCAAACATGTATTAAGGCTGTATAATCTTATCAGAGAGAGAATACATAGAAATGACGTAAAGAGAAGAACAAATTCCCACATTTAACAATATTGCGGATCCACTGACAAAGAGTTGTCGTAGTATAAATACGATCGTCATGTAGACTTATGATATTGGATACATAAGTGATTGGATCAAGTGCAAGTGGGAGTTTGTAAGTATTTGCCCTAAGTCCAATCAACTTTGGACATAAATACTTGTATATATAATTAATGCAATTTAATGGCAAATCTATTATTTAATTAATAGATAATTAAATAAATAATAGAGTTTGTAGATTCAAATTTTCATAATTTGTTAATCATAAGAAGTTGTGATTGTGAGATATAAATTACATCTGATTGAATCTTAAATCGTCCATGGTCGTAAGTAATAACGAGATACGGATATCGTTATTACGGATAGACCATCACGTGTAGCATTTCTTACTCGTGAAGTAAGAAGCTGATATCACAAGCTAAAGTGTGGTGACACTTAAATGACACGTGGATGTTTTGTTATAGAGCAAAACATTAGAGACCCGTCGAGAGATTCCACATGGATAACTATCTGAGTGTTAGTGGTTAATCTCTAATGTTCGGTAGTAGAATTGGTCCTTAGATTTGAGGTCATCATGGTACCTTATATGAGGACAGTCATACTTTGGCAGTGTTGGATGTTGCTCTGCAAAGGACTGCTAATACGACATCGTTCGGGTACGTCAAGAATCGTATGAAGGTTGTGATTCACCAATAAAGGATTCGTCACTCTTAGATAGTAGGAGATTATGATCTGCGTTTCATTCAATTAAGTCGATAACGAAATCCTTGGTCAATGTGTACTCATAAGTCGAAAAGGAGTTTTCGACTTATATTGACTTAATAGTGGAGTGAAAGATATGATCGAAATTCGGGATTGACACAATTCCATATCTCATAATTGATCGGATCATATTGATGAAGGGATCATAGTTTTACGGTAAACGAACGAATTTAGTTTTGTCATACCACATGACATTTCCCGTCACATGTATTGCACTGATACATTGCTAAATGTCAATCAGTGATGGTGAGTATGAATTGACAATAAATCAAAAGGGTGTTTTAATTTATCAATTTTGATTAGATCAAAATAATATTTCACGTTGTTAGGCATCGTGGTCGGAACCTAATGGGTCGCACTTAAAAGAGAATTAGAAGATTGCAAATTGCCAATTGGTTAATTTAACAATCGTTAGATAAATTAATTAATTGGATTTGTTATTTATATTCTCGAATTAATTAATTGGATTAATTAATTCACGGACCGAGTTTAATTAAATGGATTAATTAAATATTGGATCGGACCGAGCCGAGCCCGTTTGGATTTATATAAATACATGGCTAGGGTTTGAGGTCCATATGGTTTTCATTATTCTTGTTGGCACAAGAGAAAAATCCTGGTAGCTGTAATCTTGTTCTCTATGTAGATCATCGTTGGAGACGGGACAATTGGACAGCTGTTGTTGGCGAATCAAGATTGCTGGAACGAAAAGAAAAGCAAAAGGTTTGCAGAATTCTTCAAAGATACAATTTTTATCACGATTTCTATCTAAAGACAAAGGGATTCTCGGTGGGAATCGAAATAATTTTAATTTTTCGTTGTACATGTATAAGTTGATTCCCAACAAGCCCAAACCTCCCGGATCTGAATTGATTCGGTTTTGGGTAAAAACCACATCTCTTGCAAAGATATTCAGAACAATTTCTTCAATGAATTTACCAGGTTTTGAATTTTTGAAGCACGTTTGATCTGTCAAAAACTCGCCAATTCCAAATAAAACCTGCATTAAAAAAATCCAGAAAATGCATAATCAGCCACTAATTACACCAAATTCCAATAAATCCATATAAAAAGAAAAATACCCATATGAATAATGTTATTTAACGCACCAAATACCTTATGGAATCAATAAAACTTGGATCTTGAACCAACGAATCAATGAAATTTTATTATAATCTAAACCTGGTACCAAAGATACACAACCATACATATACCAATATGCATGTTGGTCATGACAAAGTTTCTGGGTTTTGGGGCTCGAACGGGAGGGATATGAGCACGAACGTAAGGCGGCGATGAATGGCGGAGCCGATAAAATTAGGGCTACACGATTATGAATAATAATAGCATTCTATGGATATTATATTATATTTTAAGTCCCCATTTGTTTTTCATTCTTTGTCAAAAAATAAAAAATATGATCATTATTAATTGCATCAAACTATCATATTTAACTTTCTCTCTTGTGTGATCCTGTAATGGCGATATTCTTCATTCTCATTCTTATAAAAATGAGAATGAAAAAGGGGCTAAAATTGTGATTTAGAATGATAGTTGATTTATTTATTTTTTTCCTTTGCATATAATTTGGAAATGTTCTCGAAGGATTTTAATGGTGGGGAGAGGGAGATCCTGGGGAGATTTGATTATTATTTGTGTAGTGACTGAGCTGGGAAAGAATGGACATTTTGAATTGGATCATTGGACAGAAGACTGACATGAATTCAAATTGGCTGACCTGGCACATATAATACTTTTTTTTTTTATTTCCTTCAATTTTCAGCCAAAAATCGGACCGGTCGTCTTCACCCATAAAATGAACCCGTATAATTTCCTACCGAAATCATTTCCTTTTTCCCTTCAAACCAGAAAGCAAGAGAAATCCGTTACTCTTCCCATCGCTCTTCATCGTCGAATTTCTGGGTTGAAAAAGGAAAAACAAGCACGGGTTCATCTATTCCAAAACATCCTTCTAATGTAGTGTGAGGCAAGCTATCGAAACCGAAGGTGAAAATAGAATTCGAAGACAATGCCGATGTCTACGTGTCTAAGCTGAGCAAAGGTATTTTGATATGTATTGTTTTACACTAATTTCTCTTTAAGCTGTCTTAGACTTCTTTGATTGATTTGGGTGTTTTTTCCTCTTTATTTTGACATATATTTGAAGTATGAACATTATGGAGCCTTACTTGATGAGGTTGAAGGTTTTGAAATTGTGTTCGTCGTAAATTTGTAAGTTTGTTCATAAATTGATGAATTTTCACAAATTTTGTGGCAAAAAAACTTTTCGATTCCTAATTAAATAATGGCACGGCTTGCTCAATTTTTATTGTTCTTCAGATTATTAGCATGTTATTGAAATGGCATTTTGCTTGTTGCTTGTAAATAGGGTAGCTCGTACATGAAAACTTGTGAAATCATCTTTTTTCTTAATTTCGTTTCAACAATTTTCTGTGGAAAGTTTGCTGAATTTGAAATCTATCATTTTCGCTCTCTGTTTATATTGTGGAAAGCTTGTTGAATTTGTGGCCAATTTCGAAGCTGAGTAATAGTAGAAGAAATTATCCTGATTTTATGGAATTTGTATTTGCAAGAGGGTAGTAAATGAATGTTAGTGAAATACAATATTAAGTTGGTGCTTTGTTTGCAATGTACTACTGCTCATAAGTTCCAATGTGAGACATGTGGGTTTATTTGTTTCTTGAACAATTGTTGAGTAGAATGAGAGGAATGAATTTCAGAGTTTGTCACAGCTATAGAAGTAACATTCATTACTTTGGACAATGTTACATGGATGCCCTTCATGTAAACGCAAATTTCACAAATGCTTTGAGGTAGAACGGAGTACTGAAAACAAAGGGCGGTTGTTCTTCACATGTAGTAATGACTGTGGATATTTCGATTGGGTGAGAAATGAAGATTTTAGTGGAGAGTCGAGTACCGTTAATGAAGAGGTGAACCATTAGCCGAACGAGGAATATGAAGACTTGCCAAGACTCTTTGATAGCCTAGCTCGAATTATTGAGAAACGAGACGTCGATGTAACATTTCGCAAAGGAAAAGGAATTGTAGAATGCGATGGGAAGGGGAAGGCACAGACATGAAAGAATGATGTCAATTTGTAATTGCTATATGCTTTGTTCGTACCATAACAACTTCTTTGTAGTAGTAGACTTCAATGTTCAATGCTTAATTTTGTCAACATCATTCGAGCATTAAACATATTTCTAATATTTTGCATATCGTTGTAATATATTAATGGTTTGGATATATGTTTCTAACGATGGTTTATCTTGCAACACATTGTAATATATTAATGGTTTGGATATATGTTTCATACGTGTTGCTTAGAATAATACCAGCGAAATATGTCATTAAATAATACTTCCATAGTTTATTTAGCTAATAAAGACATGGCGCTACTTTGTCTTGAATGTCCATTTATACCTCAATGTTCACTACCATCTATCATATATTAACTGGTACCAATCTCATGTGGGAGGGTGTGGGGGGTTGAGATAGCCAAACAACACAATATTATTTGGCACCAATAAGTGAAGCTTTGATTTAGAAGCTAAAAGTTCATAACAGAATGTCTCGCCAAAGAGACAACTTAAGTTCAGAACATTACAAAACTAGCACCAATAAATGAACTAAAAGTGAACAAGACAGATATTGTAAACATATTTAATTGGAAATCATCATTTGTTCATATGAGGAAAACAATCATAGACATCAGCTTCGGGGTGCCTTGCTTCGGCATGTTCCCTGCATTTCACCTCTGAAGTAGTGTAGATAAATGTCAGCATGCTAGAAATAACTACAATTCACAACCGGCAAGCATTAGAACCGACGAAAAATGCAGTGGGTCACATGAAATAAAACAGCACCAAGTGCATTGTATCAAATTATAATCTGTATTGCAACATTATTATTCCCAAGACAACTTGTTTGAGGCTTTACATCTAGTGCAGATAAAAGTAACTCATGATGTTGATGAAGATATGCTAATATCACCTATTTAATTCCAAAAAATGCAGCCACCAATGCAACCCTAGTGAGTGTAAAATCCAAGGACCGATGATCCTATTTTAGATTTTAAGGCTTGGTTTTGTCCGTTGGCTGAATCTTTCATCCACCCATCAGTCAAATTGTGGTTCATCCATGACACATGATTAATACAGGTTGTGGAGGTTGCAAGGCATTGCATCCTAAGGTACAAATATTTATTTTTAATACTAATATGGTTGATTATTTTTGCCTTCGATTTACCTGCTTTTGGTAATTAATTTCAACAGATCTGTCCACAGGCATCGATTTACCTTTGATTATTTTTGCCTTCGATTTACCTCCCAATTTTTCGTTGTCCAATGTGTTCAAATTTGCCACTATGTTCTCATCATAACATTCTACAACGACATCAAGATTCTCATCTTCTATAATCTCTTTTCTGCAACAAATGCTGTGATTTTGTTAGAAATTGTAAATCACATGTAACTAAAATCACAACTTTACCACTAACAGTAATTAACATGCTTGCGATGAAATAAATTTCATGGCACAAAAAAAAGAAGCAATTCATAAAATAACTCCTCCAATCACTATTATATTCACATAATAATTTCAATTCCGAGCAAAGAATATCCACATTACCAAAAACGCACTCAGCCAAATGATAATTGAACATATGAATGAGGACAGGATTTAAGTAATCTAAAACCAAGAAAAAAGTCAGACTATCAAGAAAAAGATCTATGTGCCAGTGTATAGCATGTATAGATGGCCAAATACCATTAATAACTTTTCACTGCTTGGGCCCGGATCTACTGTGATCTTGGTTTCTTCCAGATTGTGACACTGCAGTAATATTTGTTGCTCGTAAACAGAATAGATAATTGCTGAGTCCATAATTAATCCAATATTCAGGTGGCCACATGCTAGCTAATACCTAACTAATTCTAAGATCCCCTTTCACTACCCTTGCACATCATATACTCATCTAGTGTTAAGAAAAGGGCACACATGCAAGAAATGAAGGCTCTACCTAAGAAGCAAAATGCTGTTGTCCATAATCTAATATTTGGGTCGACCAATGTACGAGCTAACACATTTAAAACAAAGAAGCAAATTACCTTTGTCCATCATCTATTTCCACCTTCGGTTTCGGTAGCCTGCCTCACACTAAGTTAGAAGGATGTTTTGGAATAGATGAACCTGTGCTTGTTTTTCCTTTGTTGGCCCAGAAATTCAGCGATGAAGGGCGATGGGAAGAGCAGCGGGTTTCTCTTGCTTTCTGGTTTGAAGGGAAAAAGGAAATGATTTTGGGGAAAATTATACGAGTTCATTTTACAGGTAAAGATGATCGGTCCGATTTTTGGATGGATAAAAAAGAGTATTATATGTGTTAGGTCAGCCAATTTGAATTCTTGTTTTTCCTTTTTTAGCCTAGAAATTCGACGATGAAGAGCAGTGGGAAGAGCAGCGGGTTTCTCTTGCTTTCTGGTTTGGAGGGAAAAAGGAAATGATTTCGGTAGGAAATTATACGGGTTCATTTTATGGGTGAAGACGACCGGTCCGATTTTTGGCTAAAAATTGAAGAAAATAAAAAAAAATGTATTATATGTGCCAGGTCAGCCAATTTGAATTCCTGTAAGTCTTCTGTCCAAATTTCCTGTACGTGTAGAATAATCCTTTTGAATTTGTCGTGTGTTTGATTTTACGAGGAAGAGGTGTTAGTATAACAAAACATGTTCGGCTAATTAGGGAACATCTTCGATTGTGTACTCTTTTAAAGAATGATATATGTATCGAATGGTTTAGAGAAAAAGTCAATTCATGAATCACACTTACAGGAATGGCGGGAAAGGTATTGGTAACTTTTTATCAATTAGGGTAACTTAGAGCCTGTTTGGAAGTAATTTTTTCTCCCAAAAAATTAATTTTTTGACCGTTATTTCATTATTCCAGCCTTCATATTTTACTTCTTCTCTCATAGGTGAATCTCACTTTTCTCCTAACAGTTAAAAAATCAATTCTCAAAATCACTTTCAAACAGACTCTTATACTACTAAAATATATGACTCATTTTATATTAAAGGAAAAATTTCTAATACTTCTATTGTATAGAATACTAATTCCTCCTTGTCATTATTTAATTGACACGCATGCTAATTGCGATTTAGAGGATGTTTGGTAGGGATTAAAATTAGATTTTTTTAATAGATTGTGATAGAAGTTTTTGAAATGTGTTATTGAAAAGTGATAGGACCCATGAAAGATATGGTTAATATTGATTATTTGACTTTGATTTAAATTAAAACTAGATTTTATCAAAACCAAACATGAGCCTAAATATGAATAAATAGTATATGTGTCAATTAAATAGTTACAGATAGTATTTAAATTATATATCCCAGAAGTCTTAGCTTTTTTCTCGTTGAAAAGATAAGTGTTCAAGAGAGAAAAGGAGTGATTAAGTGTAAAATAATTGAATGGGAGGTATAGTAGAATCGCTTCTTTCTTCATATTTTGATTTCAGCTGTATGCAACAAAATGTTATGGTTGAAACATAAAAGAATGAAATTAATCAAAATATAATACGTGGATAACTATTCAAATAAAAATTATACTAACAAACACTTCACGTATTCATGATCAAAAAGTACAAGAGTCTCTTTTAGTAAGGTAATGAAAGGTATTAGGGGAATGACAATTGTAATGTCAACATACGTATCATACATATCGAGATCGCGTTATACTTAATAATAAAGTATTCATTTCTCTCTTTTTTCATTCATTTATATCTACCTTCTCTCTCTCTCTCTCGGCTTGGCCAGGTGGTATGTCAAGTCATTTCCCTTTCTTTACAATATCAATCCAAGCAAAACAAATAGAAATAAATCCATTTGATGATTAAAAAAAAATAAGGAGAGAGATGAATTTGAACTCTCGATAGTCACTTGTTCATACAAATATCAATTCTTAAGATTGAGGCCATCTATCAAAGTGACAATTTTTATTTTGTTGAGATAAATTATATATTTATTATTTTTTTTTAATAATGTCCTTGGTTGAAAATTGATGAGTGACTTCCCACACGTGTATTGATTTAACAAAATAAGAGCCTCCGGGGCATAGTCCAGTGGTGCAAAAGATTGGAGTGAGGTTATCTCACGTCTTACTGACAGTCGTAGTGTGGGGGTTCGATTCTTGAGACATGAAATTGGACTCCTTGTAGGCGCAGTGTACAGACAGCTTTTGTTCCCTAACCTATTGGAGTACATCCAGCGATTTATCTCTCTCACAAAGCTCTAGGGGTGGGGCAGTGGGGATCCTCAAGATTGGGGTTCAACCTTTATTTAACAAAATAAGAGTATATCAGTATATGGTCCCAAATGTTTGTTCATCTTGTACGGTTGGTCTGAAACTTTCAAACTGAAAAGTGGTTTAAACTTTTCCATTCTTGTCATAATTAGTCATTTTGAATGGATTCTGTCCAGAAAGACTATTAGTTCTGTGTATGGAATATAGGTACATTATTTTATTTTTATTTGAAGGAGCAAATTCGTCAAAGGAATTTGTCCATTCAAAAGGCCAAAAAAACAAAAAAAAAAGGGGGGAAAAAAAGAAAATTTTAATATATAAAATAATTTTAATTTTAAAAGATCAAAAATATAACATGTTTTGTAGGTGACAGGTCGATTTGATCTAGGAAATGAGGGAAGGGTGTGGATTGGCCTCTTTATTTTTTATTTTATTTTTAAGTTTTTTCATTCTTTTATTTTAAATCAAATTAAAGATGCAACGATCATTTTCTAAAAAATTTGACATCCTAACGGTCAAATTACTTTATTCGTTATAAAGACCCCATGTACATATATTTGAAAGTTTTGTGGTTCCAAGATATAGAAATCAAAGTTTGGAGACTCATCGTCAAAATGTTCAAGGAATAGAGGCCAATGCTATTTATCTAAAGTTTATAAGAGACAAATTAAAGTAGGCAGCAATGATGACAGTAAGTGGCAAGTTGCTAGCCTTGACCAAATAAATTTATAAGTTTGGTGCTCATAGTGATACTAAATGAAAAGTACAATGGCATGTTTGAAATTAACCCTAATATTTTTACCGATGGTTAGACCCAATTCGATTCAGGTCTGTTTGAGCCACATTAATATAAGAATGAAAATGAAAAATATAGTCGTTACAGGCTAGAGATAGATTTTCAAGTATGATAGTTTGATGTAATGAATAACGATCATATTTTTAATTTTAACGAGTAAATAATGGGAAACAAACAATTATGCCTCCGTTTGGCTCTCATTCTTTTAAAATTTTAATGGTTGAAATAATGTCTTTTGAAAAATTAGTAGTTGAAAAAAAATGAAATTTATTTTATTTATGTGTAATATTATTTAATGGAAGATTTTGTCATTGTGAGAGAGAGAATAAGAATGGCAGCTGATGCCAAATGGAGGCTATGTTTTCCTTTTTTCCCTCCTTTCACTGCTGCTCC
>NC_036253.1:17564656-17567836 GCF_002742605.1 Olea europaea var. sylvestris | reverse complement strand
ATTTTTTTTTTTTTTTTTTTTTTTTTTTTTTAAATCTTATGGTACCATACGTTAACCATAAATATTATTGTATATTATCAAAATGGAATTTAATCTGGTTTTCTATTTCTTGAACGATGACTTGTTCTGACTGCTGTTTTTGTTGAATCATTTGGTCAGAGTGATTTTCTCTGAGCCACATCCTACAGAAATTTCGAGTTCTGTATTTGCTTATGGATCGGCCTCATGATTATGCTGCCGCTATGGCATTTTCTCAACAGCAGCAAGTCTCTAATATTCAACTACTGCAACAATATGGTTTTCATCCACAACATCAACAATATCCTCCGTCTGTTCATGGTCCTCCTTTTCTGCCTCCACATCCTCCTCTTCAACAGTTTCCGTACCCACAGCCAATGCAGCAACATCAACACTATCCACATCCTCCTCTTCCTCACCTTCACCAGCAGCCATCACCTTCCTTCCCGCCACACTTGCCTCCTCATCTTGTCCCCTCTTCTTTCCATGGCCCATATGATTCTGCACCACCTCCTGCTCAACCTCCATCTGATCCTGAACTACAAAAGCGTATCGATAAATTGGTTGAGTATGCTGTCAAGAATGGTCCAGAGTTTGAAGCTGTGGTTCGCGAAAGAGAGCAAGAAAACCCTGCTTACAATTTCCTCTTTGGTGGTGAAGGCAATAGTTACTGCCGCTATCAGCTCTGGGTTGCAACAAGACATCTAGGGGGTCCCTTCACCCCTCCTTTCCCATCCTCTTCGATGCCCATGATGCATCCTCCCAACCCCATGATGGGTTCATCACCTATTAATGCACCTAATGCTGCTGCTGGGGTTTCTTCTTCAGTGTTGGGTGCACCTCACTTACAGCAGCATCCTTTTCCACCATTCTATGAGCAGCAGCTCCCCCACAAATCTCACCCTTTCATTGGTCGTGGTTGTCCTGAATATGATCAGTCTTTTAGGTCTTTCAATGGTCTATCTAGACCACTTCCTTCTGATGTTGAAATGGAGCTGAATGGTGTTCTCAACAGTCTCACTGGCACCAAAGAGTCGATCAAAGGTGCGAAGACTTGGTTTATGCAGAGATCTCCTTTTGTACCTGCCCTGGCTGAGGCACTGAGAGACAAGATATATTCCTTGGATGATCCCGAGAGACAACTGCATATAATTTACCTCGCCAATGATATTCTATTTGACAGGTAGTCTTCAATTGCTAAAATCTTGGTACTTCTTTATAAATTATTGATTTCAGATTCTAAATATTTGCTGCTTTGATATAAAGCTTCTCTTCTTCAGTTTTTGTCATCTATATCCTTTCATTTTCCCTATCATGAAAAAATGTTAATGTCGAAGATTATTGAGAATGGCATGAAATGGAAAAAGGTACAAAAGATGTTGACGATGGTGAACCAGAGACTGTTTCTTTTTTCTTTGTCACCTTGATGAGTTGCATTCTTAAGATTAGTGTAAAAGCTCCCAGGGTAGCGAGTAACTTTGAGTGAATTTTTAGTCTTAATGGATTTTGAGAAACATAGGTTGGCATGCTACAAGAGTAGAGTATTAGGTTTTTATTCCATTGATGATGAATTGGGGGTAGCCTAGGTGGACAATATTGTCTTGGAAGATCTTGGGAAGTTTCAGTCCTCGAAACACATGCCAGTCACAATACTTTCATATTTTTCAGCTCTAAATTTTGCTAATTTGATGTCTTTCTTACTGGATAATGCAAGTACTTGAAAGCACTTATAAAGTCGAGCTATTCAAGTATTGGTTTCTCTTTACCTCTTTGTTAAATTCTTTTTAAGAATGTCTTTTGTCTGCTACATGTAATTTCACTATTAAATGCTAACTATTGTGTATGAGTAGATTTGACATAATCATTCCTCCTTGAAAGTAAATTTATCCTTTAGTCTCTTGTGAAAGGAAACATATATCAGGTTATTATGGCTATTAAAGATCTCAAGTGTTTCCTAGAATTCATTATGTTTCTTGCACACATTTATATTTGGATGTCTGAAATATACAGCTTGCAGAGGCAGGGTAACCCTCATGAGTTGGATAACAAGGCACTTACATTTAAGCCAGTTTTGGGTTCTATGCTGGCAAGGATTTACCGCAATCCTCTAAACAAGGAGGAAAACCAATCCCGCCTTCAGAAAATTTTACAATTCTGGGCTTCCAAGGATGTTTTTGATCAGGATACTATTCATGGGCTCGAAAATGAGATGGTGAGCGGGCTGGCTCAGGATTCTCTTCCAGGTCCTCACAGAGACTTATCTGCAGTTGCATTAGATCCTTCTGTGGCCATAGGTAGCTTCTGTTTCTTTTAGCAGTTTTTGATTGAAAATAAATGAAAGTATGTTTTCATGGAACTTCAAACGTTCTCTACTTGCTCTGGTAACTTTTGCTGTCCTTGTAGGAGGATCCCATCGAGTGGCAAATCATAATACATTACAGTGGCAGCCTGACAAGCAAAACTCGGTTCCAAATATGCCGGTTCAAGAACAAGCTCCTCCTATACCATCAATGCCACAATCTTTAGCACCTCAACAATTTCATCCTATCTCCGTTCCTTCCAGTGGGTTTGCTGGATCTATGCACGTGCCATCTTCTTTACAGCAATCAAATCAACCACCTGCACATCTTAGCAAGGTTGGTGAAAAACTGCCTCCATATCCTCTGTTCCCACCTGGTCTCATTCCAGGTATGGTCAGGAAAATGCAGATTGGTAGTGGGGTGCCTTACTCTCCCATGAGCCCTCTGGATATTCCCACTATTGTACCTCCGTCTAATATATCCCGTTCTGAAATCAGTGAGAGAGTTTCCAAGTTCTTTAGAGAGATTGGTGAGGTTAATCCATCTGAAGGTGCCTTGAAACCATCTGAATCAAGGGACTCTGAGGAATACGTATATGAAAGAGAGCTTCCCGTCCGTAAGGGAGGGGCCTGCATTCCTCCACCTCCAGGTCTAAATTTGGACCCAAATTCTGAGACTTTTGATGATGGAAGCATGGAGCAAAAACTCGGATCAGGTAGTTCCGGCAGGTCTGGGCTCGGGGCAACTGCTGATCCAAACGAGGCTAGTCAATATGATGATGTCTATAGCTCATACAGGAAAGAAAGAAGCAACAACTTTCATTCATCTATGAGTGCACGAGCTGCACCGAGGTAAAGCGATT
>NC_036253.1:17556130-17557346 GCF_002742605.1 Olea europaea var. sylvestris | reverse complement strand
AAAAAATCCTAAGATGTTTGAAAATTAAAATTACGCTTAGCCACACATGTTCTTGGTGCATTTGTTAGTCCTCTCCATCAAGTGTAGCACTTTAACAATATTTATTTCAGGTTCTAGGATTTTCCTTCATACTGTGAATAGTTCAATAATTTTTTCTTCAATAATTTTTTATTCAAAAAATGAATACCTTAAATAATTTAATTTTGAGTTCTCAACCTGTCAAGAAAAGAGGAAAAGTAACGAGGAAGAAAATCTATTGAAGCTTAATTTCTTGTAGAAACCTCTTCAGTTCTTCATTTTGTTTTCTCCAGTCATCCTCTCTGATTTCCCCCCTGCCTCTAACGAATAGATAATCTAACAAACTTGGAAGAAATTATTTATTTACATTTTTTTCTAAACTTGAGCAGGAATAAAAGAAAGAAGATAGAAAAACGGAAGGCAGGATCATCGACAGAGCGAGAACTTGACACCTCCTCGTCTAAAAGGTTGTTTTGCTTTTGAAGTTCTATAAAATTTTGAAATAGGTTATTCATTAATTCTTGAATTACTATGTACCAAGTATAGCCTTCTAATAGCTAAAACTTCTGCCTTCATATCCAAAATTGGAACTAGTAAATGCAGTAAATCTGGAGAGAATTCTCTAGCAAACGCCATTTGCATTGAAAATGATCGGGGGGATGAGACAAATGAAACAAATGTCTCATCAAACGACCATCCGGATGGAGCAAAGCATACAGTCGATCCACTGACAGAAACATCGACGAGTGACATTGAACCTAACAACTAGACCCACCAGAATGTAATCCCAATCTTCTATGGAATCAAATTTATCTTGGATCTGGAATTTTGGAGCAGTGTAGGAAAAAAACTGAAGATTGCCTACAGCTGAGAATGCATCCCGGATTACCGTTCCTACCCTTTCGCTAAGAAAAACACTTTGAGTAATCTAGTTTGCTTGTCGGATTTTCGTTTGCTACTACTGTAGCTTAATATTGTGTGATCATACCCGACGCAAAACACCTGAGGGCATTTCTTGTTTCCCTTGTTCCTTTATTTGGAAGGCTGGCTTTTAAATTTTTTTTATATGAATTAATATTATGGTAATTACTAATTATGTACTTTTTATGGGTTTTCTTGAGAACAGGTCATAAGATGGAGGGGTAGTTCGAAATTTTGACTATTTCAGTAAATTTCATTGAATCTTCCTTGTACCGTA
>NC_036253.1:17548708-17554934 GCF_002742605.1 Olea europaea var. sylvestris | reverse complement strand
ATTCTTAGTTTTCTTTTAATCTTTGTATAATATGTTCGGTTCTTCTATATTTTTTTAAAAGTATCACATTGGTAGTTTCTTTAAATTTTTTATTAGTAAACATTTTATTTTGACATCTTTATGTAAAGAACCGGACCGGACCGGACCGAACCGGAACCGATTGGTTCGGTTCCGGTTCGGTTCCATAACTAACAATGGAACCAATGGTTCCATTTTTAAAATTCTCATTGGTATTCGGTTCGGTTCGATTTCTTTTAGAATCGGACCTAATCGGACCACGCCCACTCCTAATTTACAGCACTTTTATAGAATACACATAACATGGGAGTGGGTGGTATTTTTGGATAATATTTTAAACACGTGGAGTAAATCTTCATGTCTCACATCTGTATCTATTCTGAGGCAAAATAAAAATGGAAGTCCCATTTTGAGATTCTGTGGAGAGGAGTATCTGGATAAGGGAAAAGAAAAACGGACAAGTCGCTCCATGAGGGTTTGGACACAAGCGTAATGGTGATCACTTTAGACGTCATAGTGAAGTAATTACCAAGGTGTAGTAGGTTTGATTTGAGATATGACATTGTAAGGAATTTTTGAGGAGCAAATTGGTTATGTTGTCATTTTAACTAGTATTTATGGTGATTAGCTCTAGTCTAAATGGTAGTTGATATTCATCTTTAATTGTCTAATTAAACTTCACTATCACCTAATCTGGTGTTACCGCCTTCTCCACTTTTTCAACTTTGGAACTGACCAAGTAACTACTCAAGATCTCGAGGCAGTTCAAGGTTGAGTATATGCTAATGCGGATTGCATAAGAAAGATTTTTCATGGACGATGTAAAAATTTCTCTCTAGTGCAACCTAAATGAGGCTCTATCTAGCCGACTTGATAAGAGAAAAATAGTCATTGTAAAGAGATTCGTTTTAAATGTAACAACTTTGAAGCGAGTGAAAATGACCTGTGACACAAGTCGGTACGTTAGGCTCGGATTGAGCCATGGGCTGTCTAAATCGGTGAGCTAAACTTACATCCCGAGGTATAGAATACCTTTTTCAATAAAATCTTAGATCGACTTTTCAGAGCAAAGAAAGCATTTTAACTGGAAAACTTTATATGAAATTTTTTTCAATCGTAATGATATTTTCAATCGCTCACTGTCATAGTCGTCCTATATAACATACATATGTCGATTGGTGATTAGATGCATTAATGTGGTAGATTTTTTATTACCTTATGTATCAAATCACTAATTGCCATATATATGTCATATAAAGCGACTGTCAATAACATTATTTTAAAAAATGGGACTTCAAAAACATTTTCATTTAACTTTGAGCTAAATAAGGAAAGCCCGATATAAGACATAAAGGAGAATTATCATAATGAGTAACGTTATTCATCATTATTTGTGTTAAGTACAAATTTAATTGACAATTACATAGTATTAAGCACTTGTTTGGGCTCCATTTTTTGTAAAATGTAGTTTGTTCTTTCTTTTTTTTAATCACACATTCTTCAATAAAATATTTACCTAAATCCAAAAAATTTCTTTATTTTTTAACCATGCATTTCTTTAAAAAATCACTATTTTAAAACACATTTTTTTCCTAAATTTTTTAATTAATCCCAAATATGGACTAAATAATAGATTTATTTAAACACAAAGTCATAACACTCAATTAACTTAACTCAGAAAGTGAAGCCACATAAACTAGGGCTAAATAATATTATTGTATTATAATATATGGTAAAATGCATTTAAAAAGTATATAAATATTCACGTGACAAATTAGCCTCTTTAGGACAACAGCCAATAAACAATTTTATAAATGGTCAAAATAAGAGGCAAACCAACTTATTAGTTATTACACAAGGGTAATTTCTTCTCTATCAGAAAGGTTATTTGGCATGTTGTAACAAAGAAATACATTTTAAAAAATGTATGTCTATTAATTTATTTTTTAAATTAAATATGTTAATTTAATAAGAAAATAAAATTTACGAAATTGTTTTTAATAATTCATTAAAGAAAATGGGTCTAGACGTCTAGTAGTGGCTTCTGGTAAATTGATAGATTTTATATAATTTAATTTTTCGAAGAATAATAAGGCAAGCTATATATCCATTTTTATATTGTAATTGCAACAAAAATGAAAACGAGTTTTATTGTTTATTTTATTTTATTTTATTTAACCTGGAGTTTGGACTGTGGACACCCATTTTTTTTTTTTTTTTTTTTGGGAATTCAAATCAAATTAAAAATTCAAAGGGGAAATTGCACCATTCGTCCTCAATCTATTGTCTTAGTATCACGGAAACGCAACTCGCTTCAAATATTTTTGGAATAATGCTATGTAACTCCACTGAGATTGCAACTTAATCTAAATGTCTCTAATGTGACATTAAGTGATGGATATAATTAAATAATTTATTTAATTTTCTCTAATGTGATATTAATTGATAGGTAGAATTAAATAAATCATTTAATTTTACCTTTTATTTAACCTATCAATTGGTGTCATCTAGACTGAGATTGCAATTCTGGTGGGGCTAAACAGCATTACTCATGTTTTTGGCACGACTCCAAGTTAGAAATATTAAAAACTATGCCAAGAGAACCATTGGACCTTAACATAAATGCTTAAAATAAATTTGAAAGGTTTTTGTCAGTAAAACTACAATGAAATTAGGGACAACACCTAAGTCAACCACTGAACCTTAAAATAAATTTGAAAGGTTTTTGTCAATAAAACTACATTGAACTTAGGGCCAACACCTAAATCAACCACCGAAACTTAACATAAATATGAAAGATTTTTGTCAATAAACTACATTGAAATTAGGGCCAGCACCTAAATCAACCACTGTACCTTAACATTAATTTGAAAGGTTTTTGTCAGTAAAACTACATTGATTGAAATTAGGGCTAATACCTAAATTAATCACTGGACATTAACATAAACTTGAAAGGTTTTTGTCAGTAAAACTACATTGAAATTAGGGCCAACACCTAAATCAAGCAATGAGAAGGAAGTCTTACTAGGTAAATAATTTGAGTTCAAGCTTCCTTTCAGGGGGTAAAATCCTTTGATCCCCTTAAAAAAATTACAGTGTCAGCTTGAGAGACTAATTTGCTTATTTTCAAAGGTTGGTGATAAACTTTTACTGAGTCAATATTTAGGGGATCATTAGTGATATTATTCTGAATTTCCAAGAAAAGAAGCGTGGTGGGTGTTGAAGTTTTCTTCCACCAAAATCACTTTTACTATTTAACCGTGGTAGGTGGAGCGGTAAAATTATTTTCCTTTTATAAATACACGGGCTGCAATACCTTTCTTCACCAAGGTTTGTTGTTTTCTTCGAAAGTTGAAACGTTCTATTCCCTTCTCTTTATTCTCCGACGCCGTCTTATCCACCCACAACCGCCAGAAAACGCCAGTATGCCGTCAGTTCCCGGAAAACTCGTCTGCGTCACCGGCGCCGGAGGTTTCATTGCTTCATGGCTCGTCAAACTACTCCTAGAAAAAGGCTACACTGTTAGAGGCACTGTCCGAAATCCAGGTGAAACATCGTAATCTATAACCTTAAATCAAATTTTGTCTTCAACAGTCAAAATTCTGATAGTGTACAATTTATGGGTTCGACGCAGACGATCCCAAGAATTCTCATTTAAGAGAACTTGAAGGAGCAAATGAGAGATTAATTTTATGCAGAGCTGAGCTTAATGATTATGGGAGTTTACGTGAAGCAATCAACGGCTGTGATGGTGTTTTCCATACTGCATCACCTGTCACCGATGATCCAGTAAGTTCTTATTAATTATTATTCAAAACCAAACCCTTATTCGATCATCGAGGAGATGAAGGAAAAAAAATGGCAGGAATTGATTAAATATTACCTATTGGTACTTTTAGATTTTTATGTAAAGTGCCACACGTTAAGCAATAAAGAAAGGGCACTAGTCCTAAATTGTGAATCTTGGTTTGACTTTTTAATTTTACTGGTGTTATATTTATTGTTATTTAAAAAAAAAAAATTAAACTTCACCATGTTAAGTTGTGATCTAATTATTGTTGTTGTGTGACATCAGTATGTTGATTGGCCTCAATGGTTAAGTTGCTTTGACCAAAATTCCAATTAGGAATTTAACTTCGATTTTATCCAAATTTGTCATATAAATAGGTAGTCGTCATTAAGATTTTTTATTATTATCATATTGAATAATACTATTTATAGTCGGGGACTACTAAAGTCATCTTATATGACATATATCAAATCAAAGGCCTGTTTGACTATTCTTTTCATTTTCTTTTGGTTATTAAAAATGATTAATGTGTGCTACTTATAATGACTGCAGTAGACTATGAATATCATTATTCCCATTATAAAAGTAGGTGTGCAATTTTTTGTTGTATAATTCTTTTAGGAAATTACTGCAGCTACGGAATAGGACATTGTCTGCGAACCCTTATAAATTTTGCGTGTTCTTATGTTTATTTTCTTTCTGCGATTTTATTGCTCTTAATGATAGAATTCGAGTTTCTAATTCTCGACCAGCCAAACCTAATGAACTTTTATTGCAACAACATTTGGCTAATAATTGGTTTTTCAATTGAAGGAGCAAATGGTGGAGCCGGCAGTGAATGGGGCAAAGAATGTAATTCGTGCGGCGGCAGAAGCCAAAGTCCGCCGTGTAGTTTTAACCTCATCAATTGGTGCTGTATACATGGATCCCAACAGAGCCCCTGAACAAGTTGTTGATGAGACATGCTGGAGTGATCTCGAATTTTGCAAAAATACCAAGGTTTGCATATACTACAACACATTAGAAATCGAGTTAAAAACTAGATTGCTACATTGCATTTTACATTAGAAATACTAGCTAATACGTGTAAACCGAAATTTTTTTAATAATTTTTTAGTTTTAGTGACCTCATGTGTGTCACTTGTTAGACCATATTATGTTCTACAGATTACAACTTGGGGTTACTCGAACGATTGAGAGGGATTGAACCCTCGGGGTATAAGGTGTGAACTGTGAAAGTTCGTTCATGCAATTTGGAAATGTACGATTGAAAAGTTGATAAAAGTTTTGAGTCCCATTAAATGTGTCAATTGAAAATGAGTTCGAGAAAAAAATGAGTTTTAAATAATAAAGACCAATTAGGATGGTAGTAATCATTACACAATCATGATATTAAACATAGAAGTAATTACAAGAAAATCCCAACAATATTATGATGATAGTTAATAATTCATTCAACATGGCATTGTAGAATTGGTATTGCTATGGGAAAGCTGTGGCAGAACAAGCAGCATGGGATATGGCAAAGGAGTTAGGAGTGGACATGGTGGCCATCAACCCGGTTTTGGTGCTTGGACCGTTGCTACAACCCACTATAAACGCTAGTGTTCTTCATGTATTGAAGTATTTGACCGGCTCGGCCAAGACTTATGCCAACTCCGTCCAGGGGTACGTGCATGTCAAGGACGTGGCATTGGCTCAAATACTTCTTTTTGAGACACCTTCAGCCTCAGGCAGGTACCTTTGTGTCGAGACTGTGATCCATCGAGCTGAGGTGGTTGAGATTCTGGCCAAGTTTTTCCCGGAATATCCAATCCCTACCAAGTACGTTTACAAATACCCATACATTTTATGTCCCTTTTTCTTTTAAATTAGTCATAATATACTACTGCTTTTTTTCAATTATATATTACCTGGTAATGAACTTTAGGTTTGTGTTGCTAATGGTTGCTTAGCATTTGAGGTGAACTATTCGATAGGAAATTTAGTTTTCAAATTCATATAGTTGAGTCAAAATCTACACAAATTTCCTCAAGTCTAATGGTTCTGACCATTTAACCGGGTTGCAATTCGTTCCGAACTCGATTAACATGTGATTTTTTATTTATTTTTTTCCTTGGGGTAGGATTGGTTGGTCTACCTAATTTGACAAGAAGAAGAATTAGCAAATAGCAAGATGTATACTTTATGCTTGGTATGCATGCATGCTGTCTAGTTACTAGTTGATAAAACATTCTTAATATTTGTATTAATAATATTAAATATTTTTGTGGACATGAAGAGTCCTCACCAACCACTGGGTCGCTGTCTTGGTGGACCAAATCATCCACCAATTTGGTCTTCTCCATTATATATCCATGACTTTTGTTCCCACGCTATAATGCATCACTTCGGTGTAATGGAAATAATCAAAAGTGA
>NC_036253.1:17548153-17548608 GCF_002742605.1 Olea europaea var. sylvestris | reverse complement strand
AAGCCTAAACGAAGGAATTTGGCTAAAATCTCGTGATCCCAGATCTATGCCTTGACTCCATTTTCTGGGGCCGTTTCCAATCAACCTGCCAAATTTCGGCCCATTCCGACACCGTTGCGACAAATGACGAAATTATCCCTGGTACGGTTTTTCTTTGTTAATTCTCTGTCCAACACTTCTTCAGCCTAACCTAAGTAATACGAAAACTAATTATTCGGAGGCCTAAACGAAGAAATTTGGCTAAAATCCCTTGATCCCGGGACTGTGCCCCGAGTCCAATTTCTCGGGCCATTTCCAATCAACCTTCCAAATTTCGGCTCATTCCGACACCGTTGCGTCAAATGACGAAATTACCCCTGGTGCGGTTTTGCCTTGTTAATTTTCTGTCCAACACATCTTCAACCTGACATAATTAATACGAAAATTAATTATTCGGAGGCTTAAACGAAGGAATT
>NC_036253.1:17491701-17547047 GCF_002742605.1 Olea europaea var. sylvestris | reverse complement strand
TCAACCTGACATAATTAATACGGAAATTAATTATTCGGAGGCCTAAATGAAGGAATTTGACTAAAATCCCGTGATCCCGGGTCTGTACCCCGATTCCAATTTATGGGGCCATTTCCAATCAACCTGCCAAATTTCGGCCCATTCTGACACCGTCGCAACAAATGACGAAATTACCTCTGGTGCGGTTTTGCCTTGTTAATTTTCTGTCCAACACATCTTCAACCTGACATAATTAATACGGAAAGTAATTATTCAGAGGCCTAAATGAAGAAATTTGGCTAAAATCCCATGATCCCGAGTCTGTTCCCCGAGTCCACTTTCTGGGGCCGTTTCCAATCGACCTTCCAAATTTCATCCCATTCGGACACCGTCGCGACAAATGACGAAATTGCCCCTAGTGCAGTTTTTCCTTGTTAATTTTCAGTCCAACACATCTTCAACCGGACATAATTAATACGAAAATTAATTATTTGGAGGCCTAAACGAAGGAATTTGGCTAAAATCGCGTGATCCCGGGTTTGTGCCCCGACTCCAATTTCAGGGGCCGTTTCCAATCAACCTGCCAAATTTCGGCCCATTATGACACCGTCGCGACAAATGACGAAATTTCCCCTGGTGCGATTTTTCTTTTTTAATTTTCTGCCCAACGCTTCTTCAACCTAACATAATTAATACGAAAATTAATTATTCGGAGGCCTAAACGAAGAAATTTGGCTAAAATCCCGTGATCCCGAGTCTGTACCTTGACTCCAATTTCTGGGGCTGTTTCAAGTCAACCTGCAAAATTTTGACCCATTATGACACCGTCGCGACAAATGACGAAATTTCCCCTTTCTTTGTTAATTTTCTGTCCAACACTTCTTTAGCTAGACATAATTAATATGGAAATTAATTATTCAGAGGCCTAAACGAAGGAATTTTGCTAAAATTCCGTGATCCCGAGTATGTGCCCCGAGTCCAATTTCTCGGCCCGTTTCCAATCAACCTAGCAAATTTCGGACCATTCCGACACCATCGTGACAAATGACAAAATTGCCCCTGGTGCGGCTTTGCGTTGTTAATTTTCTGTCCAACACATCTTCAACCTGACATAATTAAAATGGAAATTAATTATTCGGAGGCCTAAACGAAGGAATTTGGCTAAAATCCCGTGATCCTGGGTCTGTGCCCCGAGTCCAATTTCTCGGGCCGTTTCCAATCAACTAGCAAAATTTCGGCCCATTCCGACACCGCCGTGACAAATGAAGAAATTGCCCCTGGTGTAGTTTTTCTTTTTAAATTTTCTGTCCAACACATCTTCAACCTGACATAATTAATACGAAAATTAATTATTCGGAGGCCTAAACCTCGGAATTTGGCTAAAATCCCGTGATCCTGGGTCTGTGCCCCGAGTCCAATTTCTCGGGCCGTTTCCAATCAACCAGCAAAATTTCGGACCAATCCGACACCGTCGCGATAAACGATGAAATTTCCTCTGGAGCGGTTTGTCTTTGTTAATTTTCTGTCCAACACTTCTTCAACCTGACATAATTATTGCAGAAATTAATTATTCGGAGGCCTAAATGAAGGAATTTGGCTAAAATCTCCAATACTTCTTCAACCTGACATAATTAATACGGAAATCAATTATTCGGAGGCCTAAACGAAGTAATTTGGCAAAAATCCAGTGATCTCGAGTCTGTGCCCCCGAGTCCAATTTCTCGGGCCGTTTCCAATCAACCTGCCAAATTTCGGCGTATTCTGACAACGTCAGAACAAATGACTAAATTGCCCCTGGTGCGGATTTTCATTGTTAATTTTCTGTCCAACACCTCTTAAACCTGACATAACTAATATGAAAATTGATTATTTAGAGGCCTAAACGAAGGAATTTGGCTAAAACTTCGTGGTCCTGGGTCTGTGCACCAACCCAAATTTCTTGGGCCGTTTCCAATCAACCTGCCAAATTTCGGCTCATTCCGACACCGTCGCGACAAATGACGAAATTGCCCCTAGTGCGGTTTTTCTTTGTTAATTTTCTATCCAACACTTCTTCAACCTTACATAAATAATACGGAAATTAATTATTCGGAGGTCTAAACGAAGGAATTTAGCTAAAATCCCGTGATCCCGGGACTGTGCCTCGAGTCCAATTTCTGGGGCTATTTCCAATAACCTGTCAAATTTCGGCCCATTTCGACACCGTCGCTACAAATGATGAAATTACCCTAGTGCGGTTTTTCTTTGTTAATTTTCTGTCCAACACTTCTTCAACCTGACATAATTAATACGAAAATTAATTATTTGGAGGCCTAAACGAAGGAATTTGGCTAAAATCCTGTGATCCCGAGTCTGTGCTCCGACTCCAATTTTTGGGGCTGTTTCCATTCAACCCGCCAAATTTCAGGCCATTTCGACACCGATGCGAGAAATGACGAAATTGCCCCTGGTGCGGCTTCGCGTTAATTTTCTGTCCAACACATCTTCAGCCTGATATAATTAATACGAAAATTAATTATTCGGAGGCCTAAATGATGGAATTTGAATAAATCCTGTGATCCAAAGTCTGTGCCCGAACTCCAATTTCTGCGACCGTTTCCAATCAACCTGCTAAATTTCGGCCCAGTCCGACACCGTCGCGATAAATGACGAAATTGCCCCTAGTGCGATTTTTCTTTGTTAATTTTCTGTCCAACACATCTTCAACCGGTTAATTAATCGAAGGCCTAAATGAAGGAATTTGGCTAAAACTTCGTGATCACGGGTCTGCGCCCCGACCCCAATTTCTTGGGCATTTCCAATCATGCTGCCAAAATTTCGGTCCATTCCGACATCGTTGCGACAAATGACGAAATTGCCCCTGGTGCAGTTTTTCTTTGTAAATTTTCTGTCCAACACTTCTTCAACTTGAAATAAATAATACGGAAATTAATTATTTGGAGGCTTAAACGGAGGAATTTGGCTAAAATCCCGTGATCCCGGTTCTGTGCCCCGAGTCCATTTTCTGGGACCGTTTCCAATCAACCTGCCAAATTTCGGCCCATTCCGACACAGTCGCGACAAATGACGAAATTTCCCCTGGTGCATTTTTCTTTTTTAATTTTCTGTCCAACACATCTTCAATCTGACATAATTAATACGAAAATTAATTATTCAGAGGCCTAAATGAAGGAATTTGGCCAAAATCCCGTGATCTAGGGTTTGTGCCCCGAGTCCAATTTCGGCTCATTCCGACACCGTCACGACAAATGACGAAATTACCCTTGGTGCGATTTTACGTTGTTAATTTTCTGTCCAACACATCTTAAACCTGACATAATTAATACGAAAATTAATTATTCGGAGGCCTAAATGAAGGAATTTGGCTGAAATCCCGTGATCCCGGGTCCGTTCCCTTAGTCCAATTTCTCGGGCTGTTTCCAATCAACCTGCCAAATTTCGGCCCATTTCGACACTGTCGTGACAAATGACGAAATTGCCCCTGGCGTGGTTTTCCTTTCTTAATTTTCTGTTCAACACTTCTTAAATCTGACATAATTAATATGAAAATTAATTATTCGGAAGCCTAAACGAAGGAATTTGGCTAAAATCTCGTGATCCAGGATCTATTCCCGGCTCCAATTTCTGGGGCCGTTTCTAATCAATCTACCAAATTTTGGCGCATTCCCACACCGTCGCGACAAATGACGAAATTGCCCCAGGTGCGGTTTTTCTTTGTAAATTTTCTGTCCGACACTTCATCAACATGACAAAATTAACACGGAAATTAATTATTCGGAGACCTAAACGAAGGAATTTGGATAAAATCTCGTGATCCGGGGTCTGTATTCCGAGTCCAATTTCTGGGGCCGTTTCCAATAAACCTGCCAAATTTCGGCCCATTCCGACACCATCGTGACAAATGACGAAATTGCCCCAGGTGCGATTTTTCTTTGTTAATTTTTTGTCCAACACTTCTTCAACCTGACATAATTAACACGGAAATTAATTATTCGGAGGCCTAAACTAAAGAAATTGGCTAAAATCCAGTGATCCTGGGTTCATGCCCCGACTCCAATTTCTGGGGCCGTTTCCAATTAACCTGCCAAATTTCGGCCCGTTCCGACACCATCGTGACAAATGACAAAATTGCTCCTGGTGCGGTTTTGCGTTGTAAATTTTCTGTCCAACACTTCTTCAACCGGATATCCGTCGCGACAAATGACGAAATTGCCCTTGGTGTGGTTTTTCTTTGTTAATTATCTGTCCAACACTTCTTCAACCGGATATCCGTCGCGACAAATGACGAAATTGCCCTTGGTGTGGTTTTTCTTTGTTAATTATCTGTCCAACACTTCTTCAACCGGATATCCGTCGCGACAAATGACGAAATTGCCCTTGGTGTGGTTTTTCTTTGTTAATTATCTGTCCAACACTTCTTCAACCGGATATCCGTCGCGACAAATGACGAAATTGCCCTTGGTGTGGTTTTTCTTTGTTAATTATCTGTCCAACACTTCTTCAACCGGATATCCGTCGCGACAAATGACGAAATTGCCCTTGGTGTGGTTTTTCTTTGTTAATTATCTGTCCAACACTTCTTCAACCGGATATCCGTCGCGACAAATGACGAAATTGCCCTTGGTGTGGTTTTTCTTTGTTAATTATCTGTCCAACACTTCTTCAACCGGATATCCGTCGCGACAAATGACGAAATTGCCCTTGGTGTGGTTTTTCTTTGTTAATTATCTGTCCAACACTTCTTCAACCGGATATCCGTCGCGACAAATGACGAAATTGCCCTTGGTGTGGTTTTTCTTTGTTAATTATCTGTCCAACACTTCTTCAACCGGATATCCGTCGCGACAAATGACGAAATTGCCCTTGGTGTGGTTTTTCTTTGTTAATTATCTGTCCAACACTTCTTCAACCGGATATCCGTCGCGACAAATGACGAAATTGCCCTTGGTGTGGTTTTTCTTTGTTAATTATCTGTCCAACACTTCTTCAACCGGATATCCGTCGCGACAAATGACGAAATTGCCCTTGGTGTGGTTTTTCTTTGTTAATTATCTGTCCAACACTTCTTCAACCGGATATCCGTCGCGACAAATGACGAAATTGCCCTTGGTGTGGTTTTTCTTTGTTAATTATCTGTCCAACACTTCTTCAACCGGATATCCGTCGCGACAAATGACGAAATTGCCCTTGGTGTGGTTTTTCTTTGTTAATTATCTGTCCAACACTTCTTCAACCGGATATCCGTCGCGACAAATGACGAAATTGCCCTTGGTGTGGTTTTTCTTTGTTAATTATCTGTCCAACACTTCTTCAACCGGATATCCGTCGCGACAAATGACGAAATTGCCCTTGGTGTGGTTTTTCTTTGTTAATTATCTGTCCAACACTTCTTCAACCGGATATCCGTCGCGACAAATGACGAAATTGCCCTTGGTGTGGTTTTTCTTTGTTAATTATCTGTCCAACACTTCTTCAACCGGATATCCGTCGCGACAAATGACGAAATTGCCCTTGGTGTGGTTTTTCTTTGTTAATTATCTGTCCAACACTTCTTCAACCGGATATCCGTCGCGACAAATGACGAAATTGCCCTTGGTGTGGTTTTTCTTTGTTAATTATCTGTCCAACACTTCTTCAACCGGATATCCGTCGCGACAAATGACGAAATTGCCCTTGGTGTGGTTTTTCTTTGTTAATTATCTGTCCAACACTTCTTCAACCGGATATCCGTCGCGACAAATGACGAAATTGCCCTTGGTGTGGTTTTTCTTTGTTAATTATCTGTCCAACACTTCTTCAACCGGATATCCGTCGCGACAAATGACGAAATTGCCCTTGGTGTGGTTTTTCTTTGTTAATTATCTGTCCAACACTTCTTCAACCGGATATCCGTCGCGACAAATGACGAAATTGCCCTTGGTGTGGTTTTTCTTTGTTAATTATCTGTCCAACACTTCTTCAACCGGATATCCGTCGCGACAAATGACGAAATTGCCCTTGGTGTGGTTTTTCTTTGTTAATTATCTGTCCAACACTTCTTCAACCGGATATCCGTCGCGACAAATGACGAAATTGCCCTTGGTGTGGTTTTTCTTTGTTAATTATCTGTCCAACACTTCTTCAACCGGATATCCGTCGCGACAAATGACGAAATTGCCCTTGGTGTGGTTTTTCTTTGTTAATTATCTGTCCAACACTTCTTCAACCGGATATCCGTCGCGACAAATGACGAAATTGCCCTTGGTGTGGTTTTTCTTTGTTAATTATCTGTCCAACACTTCTTCAACCGGATATCCGTCGCGACAAATGACGAAATTGCCCTTGGTGTGGTTTTTCTTTGTTAATTATCTGTCCAACACTTCTTCAACCGGATATCCGTCGCGACAAATGACGAAATTGCCCTTGGTGTGGTTTTTCTTTGTTAATTATCTGTCCAACACTTCTTCAACCGGATATCCGTCGCGACAAATGACGAAATTGCCCTTGGTGTGGTTTTTCTTTGTTAATTATCTGTCCAACACTTCTTCAACCTGGCATAATTAATACGAAAATTCATTATTCAGAGGCCAAAATGAAGGAATTTGGCTAAAATCCCACGATCCCGGGTTTGGGCCCGAGTCCAATTTCTGGGGCTGTGTCCAATCAACCTGCTAAATTTCGGTCCATTCAGACACCATCGTGACAAATTACGAAATTGCCCTCGATGCGGTTTTTCTTTGTTAATTTTCTATCCAACACTTCTTCAACCTGACATAATTAATACGGATATTAATTATTCGGAGACCTAAACGAAGGAATTTGGCTAAAATACCGTGATGCCGGGTCAATGCCCCGAGTCCAATTTCTCGGGCCGTTTCCAATAAACCTGCCAAATTTCGACCCATTACGACACCATCGTGACAAATGAATAAATTGCCCCTGGTGTGGTTTTTCTTTGTTAATTTTCTGTCCAACACTTCTTCAACCTGACATAATTAATACGAAAATTAATTATTCAGAGGCCAAAACGAAGGAATTTAGCTAAAATCCAATGATCCCGGGTTCGTGCCCCGACTCCAATTTCTGGGGCCGTTTCAAATTAACATGCCAAATTTCGACCCATTTCCGACACCGTCATGACAAATGACAAAATTGCTCCTAGTGCGATTTTGCGTTGTAAATTTTCTATCCAACACATCTTCAACCTGACATAATTAATACGAAAATTAATTATTCGGAGGCCTAAACGAAAGAATTTGGCTAAAATCCCGTGATCCCAGGTCTATGCCCCGACTCTAATTCTGGGGCCGTTTCCTATCATCCTGCAAAATTTCGGACGACGCTGTCGTGTCAAATGGCGAAATTGCCCCTGGTGCGGTTTTTCTTTGTTAATTTTCTTTCTAAGGCTTCTTGAACCTGACATAATTAATATGGAAATTAATTATTCGAATGCCTAAATGAAGGAATTTGGCTAAAATCCCGTGATCCTGGGTCTGTTCCCCAACTCCAATTTCTGGGTACTTTTCCAATCAACTCGCCAAATTTCGGCCCATTCCGACACCGTCACGACAAATGACGAAATTGCCCCTGGCGCGGTTTTTCTTTGTTAATTTTCTGTCTAACACTTCTTCAACCAGACATAATTAATATGGAAATTAATTATTCGGAGGCCTAAACGAAGGAATTTGGCTAAAATCCTATGACCTCGGGTCTATGCCCCGAGTCCAATTTTTGGGGCCGTTTCCAATCAACCTGCCAAATTTCGGCCCATTTCAACAACGTCGCGAGAAATGACGAAATTGCCCTTGGTGCGGTTTTTCTTTGTTAATGTTCTGTCCAACACTTCTTCAACCGGACATAATTAATGCAGAAATTAATTATTCGGAGGCCTAAACGAAGGAATTTGGCTAAAATCCTGTGATCCCGGGTCTGTGCCCCGACTCAAATTTCTGGGGCCGTTTCCAATCAACGTGCCAAATTTTGGCCCATTCCAACACCGTCGCGAAAAATGACGAAATTGCCCTTGGTACGATTTTTCTTTGTTATTTTTCTGTCCAACACTTCTTCAGTCTGACATAATTAATATGGAAATTAATTATTCGGAGGCCTAAACGAAGGAATTTGGCGTGATCCCGGGTCTGTGCCAGGAGTCCAATTTCTGGGGCCGTTTCCAATCAACGTGCCAAATTTCGGCCCATTCCAACACTGTCGCGACAAATGACGAAATTGCCCTTGGTACGATTTTTCTTTGTTATTTTTCCGTCCAACACTTCTTCAACCTAACGTAATTAATACAGAAATTGATTATTCGAAGGCCTAAACGAAGGAATTTGGCTAAAATTACGTGATCCCGGGTCTGTGCCCTGAGTCAAATTTCTCGGGCAGTTTCCAATAGACCTGTCAAATTTCTGCCCATTCCGATACTGCAGCGACAAATGACAAAATTGCCCCTGGTGCGATTTTTCTTTGTTAATTTTCTGTCCAACACTTCTTCAACCTGACTTAATTAATACGGAAATTAATTACTCGGAGGCCTAAACAATGGAATTTGGCTAAAATCCCGTGATCCCGGGTCTGTACCCCGACTCCAATTTCTTGGGCCGTTTCTAATCAACCTGCCAAATTTCGGCCCATTCCGACTCTGTCGCGACAAATGACAAAATTGCCCCTGGTGCGATTTTGCGTGGTTAATTTTCTGTCCAACACATCCTCAACCTAACATAATTAATACGGAAATTATTTATTCGGAGGCCTAAGCAAAGGAATTTGGATAAAATCCATCCTGGGTCTGTGCCCCGAGTCCAATTTCTGGGGCCGTTTCCAATCAACATGCCAAATTTCGGCCCATTCCGACAGCGTCGCGATAAATGACAAAATTGCCCCTGGTGAAGTTTTGCGTTGTTAATTTTCTGTCCAACACATCTTCAATCTGACATAATTAATACGAAAATTAATTATTCGGAGGCCTAAAAGAATGAATTTGGATAAAATCCTGTGATCCCGGGTCTATGCCCCGAGTCCAATTTTTGGGGCCGTTCCAATCAACATTCCAAATTTCGGCCCATTCCGACACCGTCGCGATAAATGACGAAATTGCCCTTGGTGCGATTTTTCTTTGTTAATTTTCTGTCCAACACTTCTTCGGCCTGACACAATTAATACGAAAATTAATTATTTGGTGGCCTAAATGAAGGAATTTGGCTAAAATCTCGTGATCCCGGGTCTGTGCCCCGAGTCCAATTTCTAGGGGCGTTTCCAAGCAACCTGCCAAATATCGGCACATTCTGATACCGTGGCGACAAATGACGAAATTGCCCCTGGTGTCTTTTTTCTTCATTAATTTTCTGTCTAACACTTCTTCAACCAGACAAAATTAATACAGAAATAAATTTTTCGGAGGCCTAAACGATGGAATTTTGCTAAAATCTAGTGATCCCGGGTCTATGCCCCGAATCCGATTTCTATGGCTGTTTCCAATCAACTTCCTAACTTTCGGCCCATTCCAACACCATCACAACAAATGACGAAATTGCCCCTGGTGCGATTTTTCTTCGTTAATTTTCTATCCAAAACTTCTTCAACCAGACAAAATTAATACAGAAATTAATTATTCGGAGGCCTAAACGATGGAATTTGGTAAAAATCCCGTGATCCCGGGTCTGTGCCCCGACTCCAATTTCTAGGATCGCTTCCAATCAACCTACCAAATTTCGGCCCATTCCGACACTGTCGCGACAAATGACAAAATTGCCCCTAGTGCGGTTTTGCGTTCTTAATTTTCTGTCCAACACATCTTCAACCTGACATAACTACTTTGAAAATTAATTATTCGGAGGCCTAAATGAAGGAATTTGGCTAAAATCCCGTGATCCCGGGTCAGTGCCCCGAGTCAAATTTCTGGGGTCGTTTCCAATCAACCTGCCAAATTTCGGGCCAATCCGACACCGTTTCAACAAATGATGAAGTTGCCCCTTGTGCGGTTTTTCTTTATTAACTTTCTGTCCAACACTTATTCAGCCTAACATAATTAATACGAAAATTAATTATTCGGAGGCCTAAACGAAGGAATTTGGCTAAAATCCCGTGATACCGGGTCTGTGCCCTGAGTCCAATTTCTAGGGCCGTTTCAAATCAACCTACCAAATTTCAGCCCATTCCGGCACCGTCGCGACAAATGATGGAATTGCCCTTGGTGCAGTTTTTCTTTGTTAATTTTCTGTCCAACACTTCTTCAACCTGATATAATTAATACGAAAATTGATTATTCGGAGGCCTAAATGAAGGAATTTGGCAAAAATCCCGTTATCCCGAGTCTGTGCCTCGAGTCCAATTTCTCGGGCTGTTTCTAATAGACCTACCAAATTTTGACCCATTCTGATGCCGTCGCGACAAATGGTGAAATTGTCCTAGGTGCGGTTTTTCTTTGTCATTTTCTGTCCAACACTTCTTCAACCAGACATAATTAATACGGAAATTAATTATTAGGAGGGCCTAAACGATGGAATTGAGCTAAAATCTAGTGATCCCGGGTCTATGCCCCGAGTCCAATTTCTAAGGTCGTTTCCAATCAACTTGCCAACTTTCGGCCCATTCCGACACTGTCGCAACAAATGACGAAATTGCCCCTGGTGCGATTTTTCTTCGTTAATTTTCTGTCCAACACTTCTTCAACCAGACAAAATTAATACAGAAATTAATTATTCGGAGGCCTAAACGATGGAATTTGGCGAAAATCCCGTGATCCCGGGTCTGTGCCCCGACTCCAATTTCTAGGATCGTTTCCATTCAACCTGCTAAATTTCGGCCCATTCTGACACGTTGCGACAAAAGACAAAATTGCCCCCGCTGCGGCTTTGCGTCGTTAATTTTCTGTCCAACACATCTTCAACCTGACATAATTAATACGAAAATTAATTATTCAAAGGCCTAAACGAAGGAATTTGGCTCAAATCTCGTGGTCCAGGGTCTATGCCCCGACTCCAATTTCTCGGGCCGTTTCCAATCAACTTGCCAAATTTTGGTCCATTCCGACACCGTCGCGACAAATAACGAAATTGCCCATGGTGCGGTTATTCTTTGTTTATTTTCTCTCCAACACCTCTTCAACCTGACATAATTAATATGAAAATTAAATATTTGAAGGCCTAAATGAAGGAATTTGGCTAAAATCCTGTGATCCCACGTTTGTGCCCCGAGTCCAATTTCTGGGGCCGTTTCCAATCAACCTGCCAAATTTCGGCCCATTCGGACACTGTCGCGACAAATGACAAAGTTGCCCCTTGTGTGGTTTTTCTTTGTTAATTTTCTGGTCAACACTTATTCAACCTGACATAATTAATACGGAAATTAATTATTCGGAGGCCTAAATGAACGAATTTGGCTAAAATCCCATGATCCCGGGTCTGTGGCCCGATTCCAATTTTTGGTGCCGTTTCCAATCAACCTACCAAATTTCGGCCCATTCCGGCACCGTCGCGACAAATGATGAAATTGTCCCAGGTGCGGTTTTTCTTTGTTAATTTTCTGTCCAACACTTCCTCAACCTGACGTAATTAATATAGAAATTGATTATTCGAAGGCCTAAACGAAGGAATTTGGCAAAAATCCCGTGATCTCGGGTCTGTGCCCCGAGTCAAATTTCTCGGGCAGTTTCCAATAGACCAGCCAAATTTTGGCCCATTCTGACACTGTCGCGACAAATGACTAAATTGCCCCTGGTACGATTTTTCTTTGTTAATTTTCTGTCCTACACTTCTTCAACCTGACACAATTAATACAGAAATTAATTATTCGGAGGCCCGAACGATGGAATTTGGCTAAAATCCCGTGATCCCGGGTCTGTGCCCCGAGTCCAATTTCAAAGGCCATTTCCAATCAACTTGCCAAATTTCGGCCCATTTCGACACCGTCGCAACAAATGACAAAATTGCCCCTGGTGCGATTTTTCATTGTTAATTTTCTATCCAACACTTCTTCAACCTGACTTAATTAATACGAAAATTAATTATTCGGAGGCCTAAACGAAGAAATTTCACTAAAATCCTGTGATCCCGGGTCTGTGCCCCGACTCCAATTTCTAGGGCCGTTTCCAATCAACCTGCCAAATTTTGGCCCATTCCGACACTTTTGCGACAAATGACAAAATTGCCCCTGGTGCGGTTTTGCGTTGTTAATTTCTGTCCGACACATCTTCAACCGTCAACTAATACGAAAATTAATTATTCGGAGTCCTAAATGAAGGAATTTGGCTAAAATCCCGTGATCCCAGGTCTGTGCCCCGAGTCCGATTTCTGGGGCCGTTTCCAATCAACCAGCCAAATTTCGGCCCATTCCGGCACCGTCGTGACTAATGATGAAATTGCCCCCGGTGCGGTTTTTCTTTGTTAATTTCTATCCAACACTTCTTCAACGTGACATAATTAATACGAAAATTGATTATTCGGAGGCCTAAACAAAGGAATTTGGCAAAAATCCCGTGATCCCGGGTCGGTGCCCGAGTCCAATTTCTCGGGCCGTTTCCAATAGACCTGCCAAATTTTGGCCCATTCTGACACTGTCACGATAAATGACGAAATTGCCCTGGTGCAGTTTTTCTTTGTTAATTTTCTGTCCACCACTACTTCAACCGGACATAATTAATACGAAAATTAATTATTCCGAGGCCTAAACGATGGAATTTGGCTAAAATCTAGAGATCCCGGGTCTGTGCCCCGACTCCAACTTTTGGGGCCGTTTCCAATCAACTTGTCAAATTTCGGCCCATTCCGACACCATTGTGACAAATGAAAAAATTGCCACTGATACGATTTTGCGTTGTTAATTTTTTGTCCAACACATCTTCAACCTGACATAATTAATACGGAAATTAATTATTCGGAGGCCTAAACAAAGGAATTTGGTTAGAATCCCGTGATCCCGGGTCTGTGCCACGACTCCAATTTCTAGGGCCGTTTTCAAGCGACCCGCCAAATTTGGGCCCATTCTGACACCGTCGTGACAAATGATGAAATTGCCCCTGGTGCGATTTTTCTTTGTTAATTTTCTGTCCAACGCTTATTTAACTTGACATAATTAATACAGTACTGTGCCCCGAGTCCAATTTTCAGGGCCGTTTCCAATCAACCTGCCAAATTTCGCTCATTCCTACACTATCGCGACAAATGACAAAATTGCCCCCGGTGCGGCTTTGCTTCATTAATTTTCTGTCCAACACATCTTCAATCGGACATAATTAATACAAAAATTAATTATTCGAAGGCCTAACCAAAGGAATTTGGCTAAAATCTCATGATCCCGGGTCTGTATCCCGACTCCAATTTCTGGGGCCGTTTCAAATCAACCTGCCAAATTTCGGCCCATTCCGACACCTTTGCGAAAAATGACGAAATTGCCCAGGGTGCGGTTTTTCTTTGTTTATTTTATCTCCGACACTTCTTCAACCAGACATAATTAGTACAAAAATTAAATATTCGAAGGCTTAAATGAAGGAATTTGGCTAAAATCCCGTGATCCCGAGTTTGTGCCCCGAGTCCAACTTCTGGGGACGTTTCCAATCAACCTGTCAAATTTCGGCCCTTTCCGACACCGTCGCGACAAATGACAAAATTACCCCTGGTACGGTTTTGCTTTGTTAATTTTCTGTCCAACACATCTTCAACCTGACATAATTAATACGAAAATTAATAATTCGGAGGCCTAAACGAAGGAATTTGGATAAAATCCCGTGATCCCGAGTCTACGCCCCGAGTCCAATTTCTGGGGCCGTTTCCAATCAACCTGCCAAATTTCGGTCCATTCTGACACCATCGCGACAAATGACAAAATTGCTCCTGGTGCAATTTTTCTTTGTTAATTTTCTATCCAACACTTCTCCAGCCTAGTACAATTATTATGGAAATTAATTACTCAGAGGCCTAATTTAGAAATTTGGGTAAAATCTCGTGATCCCGGGTCTGTACCCCGACTCCAATTCTTGGGCCTGTTTCCAATCAACCTGCCAAATTTTGGCCCATTCCGACACCTTCGCGAGAAATGACGAAATTGCCCCTGGTGCGATTTTGCGTTGTTAATTTTCTGTCCAACACATATTCAACTTTACGTAATTAATACGAAAATTAATTATTCGGAGGCATAAACGAAGGAATTTGGCAAAAATCCTATGATCTCGGGTCTTTACCACGACTCCAATTTCTGGGGCTGTTTCTAATCAACATGCCAAATTTCCACCAATTCCGACACCGTCACGACAAATGACAAAATTGCCCCTGGTGCGATTTTTCTTTGTTAATTTTCTGTCCAACACTTCTTGAACCTGACATAATTAATGCGAAAATTAATTATTCGGGGACTTAAACGATGGAATCTAGCTAAAATCCCGTGATCTCGGGTCTATGACCCGACTCCAATTTCTTGGGCCGTTTCCAATCAACCTGCCAAATTTTGGCCCATTCCGACACTATTGCGACAAATGACAAAATTTTCCCTGGTACGATTTTGCGTTGTTAATTTTCTGTCCAACACATCTTCAACCTGACATAATTAATGGGGAAATTAATTATTGGAGGCCTAAATGAAGGAATTTGGCTAAAATTCCGTGATCCCGGGTATATGCCCCGAGTCCAATTTTTGGGACCGTTTCCAATCAACCTGCCAAATGTCGGCCCCTTCCGACACCGTCATGACAAATGACGAAATTGCCCATGGTGCGGTTTTTCTTTGTTAATTTTCTGTCCAATATTTCTTCAGCCTGACATAATTAATACGAAAACTAATTATTCGGAGGCCTAAACGAAGGAACTTGGCTAAAATCCCGTGATCCCGAGTATGTGCCCCTGGGTCCAATTTTTCGGGTCATTTCCAATCAACCTGCCAAATTTCGGCCCATTTCGACACCGTCGCGACAAATGACAAAATTGTCCCTGGTGCAGTTTTTCCTTTTTAATTTTCTGTCCAACACTTCTTCAACCTGACATAATTAATACGGAAATTAGTTAGTCGAAGGCCTAAACGAAGGAATTTGGCTCAAATCTCGTGATCCCGGGTCTGTGCTCTGAGTCCAATTTCTGGGGCCGTTTCCAATGACCTGCCAAATTTTGGCACATTACGACACCGTCGCGACAAATGACAAAATTGCCCCTGGTGCGATTTTGCGTTGTCAATTTTCAGTCGAACACTTCTTCAACCTGACATAATTAATATGAAAATTAATTATTCGGAGGCCTAAACGAAGGAATTTGGCTAAAAGCCCACGATCCTGGGTATGTGCCCCGAGTCCAATTTCTCGGGCTGTTTCCAATCAACCTGCCAAATTTCGGCCCATTCCAACACCGTCGCGATAAATGACGAAATTGCCAATGGTGCGTTTTTGCGTGGTTAATTTTCTGTCCTACGCATCTTCAACATGACATAATTAATACGGAAATTAATTATTCAGAGGCCTAAACGAAGGAATTTGGCTAAAATCCCGTGATCCCCAGAGGCCTAAACGAAGGAATTTGGCTAAAATCCCGTGATCCCGGGTCTGTGCCCCGAGTCCAATTTATGGGGAAGTTTCCAATCAACCTGTCAAATTTCGGCCCACTCTGACATCATCGCGACAAATGATAAAATTACCCCTGGTGCGGTTTCCGTTGTTAATTTTCTGTCCAACACATCTTCAACCTGACATAATTAATAGAAAATTAATTATTCGGAGGCCTAAATGAAGGAATTTGGCTAAATCCCGTGATCCCGGGTCTGTACCGCGAGTACAATTTCTGGGGCTGTTTCCAATCAACCTGCCAAATTTTGGCCCATTTCGATACCTTTGCGACAAATGACGAAATTGCCCCTGGTGTGGTTTTTCTTTGTTAATTTTCTGTCCAACACTTCTTCAACCTGACATATTTAATACAGAAATTAATTATTCGGAGGCCGAAATGAAGGAATTTGGCTAAAATCCCGTAATCCTAAGCCTGTGCCCCGAGTCCAATTTCTGGGGCCGTTTTCCAATCAACCTGCCAAATTTCAGTCCATTCCAACACCATCACGAGAAATGACGAAATTGCCCCTGGTGCGATTTTTCTTTGTTAATTTTCTCTCCAACACTTCTTCAACATGACATAATTAATACGGAAATTAGTTATTAGAAGGCCTAAACAAAGGAATTTGGGTAAAATCCCGTGATCCTGGGCACGTGCCCTGACTCCAATTTCTAGGGCCGTTTCCAATCAACCTGTCAAATTTAGGCCCATTCCGACACCGTCGCGACAAATAACGAAATTACCCCTGGTTCGGTTATTCTTTGTTAATTTTCTGTCCAACACTTCTTCAACCTGACGTAATTAATACGGAAATTAATTATTCGGAGGCCTAAACGAATGAATTTCGCTAAAATCTTGTGATCCTGAGTATGTGCCATGACTCCAAATTTTGGGGCTGTTTCTAATCAACCGGCCAAATTTTGGCCCACTCCGACACCATCGCGACAAATGACAACATTGCCCATTGTACGGCTTTTCGTTTTTAATTTTCTGTCCAACACATCTTCAACCTGACATAATTAATACGAAAATTAATTATTCGAAGGCCTAAACGAAGGAATTTGGCTAAAATCCCGTGATCCCGGGTTTGTGCCCCGAGTCCAATTTCTAGGGCCATTACCAATCGACCCGTCAAATTTCGACGCATTTCGACACCGTCGCGACAAATGACGAAATTGCCCCAGGTGAGATTTGTCTTCGTTAATTTATGGTCCAACACTTCTTCAACCTGACATAATTAATACGAAAATTAATTATTTCAGAGGCCTAAACGAAGGAGTTTGGCTAAAATCCCGTGATCTTGAGTTTGTATCGCGGGTCCGATTCCCAGGGCCGTTTCCAATCAAATTGGCAAATTTCGGCAGATTAAGACAACTTCGCGATAAATGACAAAATTGCCCCTGGTGCGGTTTTTCTTCGTCAATTTTCTGTCCAACACTTCTTCAACCTGACATAATTAATACGAAAATTAATTATTCGGAGGCCTAAACGACGAAATTTGGCTAAAATCTCGTGATCTCCAGTCTGTGCCTCTAATTCAATTTCTGGGGCCGTTTCCAATCAACCTGCCAAATTTCAGCCCATTCCGACACCGTCGCAACAATTGCCAGAATTGCCCTTAGTGCGGATTTTCTTTGTTAATTTTCTGTCCAGCACTTCTTCAGCCTGACATAATTAATACGGAAATTAATTATTCGAAGGCCTAAACAAAGGAATTTAGCTAAAATTCTCTGATCCCGGGTCTGTGCCATGACTCCATTTTCTAGGGCCGTTTCTAATCAACCTGCCAAATTTCAGCCCATTTCGACACCGTCGCGACAAATGACGAAATTGCCCTTGGTGCAGTTTTTTTCTTTTTTAGTTTTCTGTCCAACACTTCTTCAACCTAACATAATTAATACGGAAATTAATTATTCGGGGGCCTAAACGAAGGAATTTGGCAAAAATCCCGTGATACCGAGTCTGTGCCCCAACTCAATTTCTGGGGCCGTTTTCAATCAACCTGCCAAATTTCGGCCCAATCCGACACCATCGCGACAAATGACAAAATTGCCCCTAGTGTGATTTTGCGTTGTTAATTTTCTGTCCAACACTTCTTCAACCTGACATAATTAATACGTTAACTAATTATTCGGAGGCCTAAACAAAGTAATTTGGGTAAAATCCCGTGATCCCGGTTCTATGCCTCGAGTCCAATTTCTGGGACCGTTTTTAATCAACCTGCCAAATTTCGGCCCATTCCGACACCGTTGCGACAAATGACGAAATTGCCCCTGGTGCGATTTTTTTAATTTTCTGTCCAGCACTTACTCAACTTGACATAATTAATACGAAAATTAATTATTCGAAGGCCTAAACGAAGGAACTTGGCAAAAATCCCTTGATCTCACATCTGTGCCCTGACTCCAATTTTTGGGGCCGTTTCCAATCAACCTGCCAAATTTCGGCCCATTCCGACACAGTCGTGACAAATGAAAAAACTGCCCGTGGTGCGGTTTTTCTTTGTTAATTTTTTGTCCAACATTTCATCAGTCCGACATAATTAATACAAAAATTAATTATTCGGGGGCCTAAACGAGAGAATTTGGCTAAAATCCCATGATCTCGGGTATGTGCCCCGAGTCCAATTTCTCGGGCCGTTTCCAATCAACCTACCAAATTTCGGCCCATTCCGACACCGTCTCGACAAATGAAGAAATTGCCCTTGGTGCTGTTTTGCGTTGTTAATTTTCTGTCCAACACATTTTTAACCTAACATAATTAATATGGAAATTAATTATTCGGAGGCCTAAACGAAGGAATTTGGCTAAATTCCCGTGATCCCGGGTCTGTGCCTCGAGTCCAATTTTCGGGCCGTTTCCAATCAACCTGCAAAATTTCGGCCCATTCCAACACTGTCGCTACAAATGACGAAATTGCCCCTGGTACGATTTCACTTTGTTAATTTTCTATCCAACACTTCTTCAACCTAACATAATTAATACGGAAATTAATTATTCAGAGGCCTAAACGAAGGAATTTGGCTAAAATCCCATGGTCCCGAGTCTGTGCCGCCAGTCCAATTTCTAGGGCCGTTTCCAATCAACCTGGCAAATTTCAGCCCATTAAGATACCGTCACGAGAAATGATGAAATTGCCCCTGGTGCAGTTCTTCTTTGTTAATTTTCTATCCGACACTTCTTCAACCTAACATAATTAATACGGAAATTAAATAATCGGAGGCCTAAACAAAGAAATTTGGCTAAAATCTCGTGATCCCGGGTTTGTGCCCCGAGTCCAATTTCTGGGGCCTTTTCAAATCAACCTGACAAATTTTAGCCCATTCCGACACCGTCGCGACAATTGATGAAATTGCCCCGGGTGCGGTTTTTCTTTGTTAATTTTCTGTCCAACACTTCTTCAACCTGACATAATTAACACGAAAATTAATTATTCGGAGGCCTAAATGAAAGAATTTGGCTAAAATCTCATGATCTCGGGTCTATGCCCCGACTCCAATTTCTGGGGCCGTTTCCAATAAACCTGGCAAATTTCGGCCCATTCAGACACCGTCGCGACAAATGACGAAATTGCCCCTGGTGGGGTTTTGCGTTGCTAATTTTCTGTCCGACACATCTTCAACCTGACATAATTAATACGGAAACTAATTATTTGGAGGCCTAAATGAAGAAATTTGGGTAAAATCCAGTGATCCCGGTTCTGTGCCTCGAGTCCAATTTCTGGGACCGTTTCCAATCAGCCTGCCAATTATTGGCCCATTCTGACACCGTCGCGACAAATGACGAAATTACCCCTGGTGCTGTTTTTTTTTAATATTCTGGCCAACACTTATTCAAACTTACATAATTAATACGATAATTAATTATTCGAAGGCCTAAACAAAAGAATTTGGCAAAAATCCCTTGATCTTGGGTCTGTGCCCCAAGTCCAATTTCTGGGGCAATGTCCAATCAACCTGCCAAATTTCGGCCCATTCCGACACCATCGCGACAAATGACAAAATTGCCCCTGGTGCGATTTTGCGTTGTTAATTTTTTGTCCAACACTTCTTCAACCTGACATAATTAACACGAAAATTAGTTATACGGAGGCCTAAACGAAGGAATTTGGCTAAAATCCCGTGATCCCGGGTCTGTGGCCCGACACCAACTTCTAGGGCCGTTTCCAATCAACCTGCCAAATTTCGGCCCATTTCGACACTATCGCGGCAAATGACAAAATTGCCCCTGGCATGGTTTTGCATTGTCTATTTTATGTCCAACGCATCTTCAACCTGACATAATTAATGGGGAAATTACTTATTCGGAGGACTAAATGAAGGAATTTGGCTAAAATCGTGTGATCCCGGGTTTGTGCCCCAAGTTCAATTTCTCGGGCCGTTTCCAATCAATGTGCTAAATTTCGGCCCATTCCGACACCGTCGTGACAAATGATGAAATTGCCCTAGTGCGATTTTTCTTTGTTAATTTTCTAACCAACGCTTCTTCAACCTGACATAATTAATATGGAAATTAATTATTCGGAGACCTAAACGAGAGAATTTGGCTAAAATCCCGTCATCCCGGGTATGTGCCCCGAGTCCAATTTCTCGGGCCATTTCCTATCAACCTGCCAAATTTCGGACAATTCCGACACCGTCGCGACAAATGATGAAATTGTCCTTGGTACGATTTCTCTTTGTTAATTTTCTGTCCAACACTTCTTCAACCTGACATAATTAATACGGAAATTAATTATTCAGAGGCCTAAACCAAGGAATTTGGCTGAAATCACGTGGTCCCGGGTCTATGCCGCGAGTCTAATTTCTGGGGCCGTTTCCAATCAACCTGTCGAATTTCGGTCCATTCCGACACCGTCACGACAAATGACGAAATTGCCCCTGGTACGGTTTTGCGTTGTTAATTTTCTATCCAACAAATCTTCGACCTGACATAATTAACACGAAAATTAATTATTCAGAGGCCTAAACGAAGGAATTTGGCTAAATTTCCATGATCCCGGGTCCGTGCCCCGAGTCCAATTTCTCGGGCCGTTTCCAATCAACCTGCCAAATTTTGGTCCATTCCGACACCGTCGCGACAAATGACGAAATTGTCCCTGGTACGATTTCTCTTTGTTAATTTTCTATCCAACACTTCTTCAACCTGACATAATTAATACGGAAATTAATTATTCAAAGGCCTAAACCAAGGAATTTCACTGAAATCACGTGGTCCCGGGTCTGTGCCGCGAGTCTAATTTCTGGGGTCGTTTCCAATCAACCTGTTGAATTTTGGTCCATTCCGACACCGTCGCAACAAACGACGAAATTGCCCCGGGTGCGATTTTTCTTTGTTAATTTTTCTGTCCAACACTTCTTCAGCCTGACATAATTAATATGAAAATTAATTATTCGGAGGCCTAAAAAGAAAGAATTTGGCTAAAATCCCAGGTATGTACCCCAACTCCAATTTCTGGGGCCGTTTCCAATCAACCTGCCAAATTTCGACACATTCCGACACCGTCGCGACTAATGACAAAATTACCCTTGGTGGGGTTTTGCGTTGTTAATTTTCTATCCGACACATCTTCAACCTGAGATAATTAATACGAAAATTAATTATTCGGAGGCCTAAACGAAGTAATTTGGCTAAAATCTCGTGATCCCGGGTCTATGCCTCTAATCCAATTTCTGGGGCCGTTTGCAATCTACCTGCCAGATTTCGGCCCATTCCGACACCGTCGAGACAAATTAAAAAATTGCCCCTGGTACGATTTTGCGTTGTTAATTTTTTGTCCAATGATTCTTCAACCTGACATAATTAATGGGGAAATTAATTATTCGAAGGCCTAAACGAAGGAATTTGGCTAAAATCGCGTGATCCTGGGTCTGTGCCCCGAGTCTAATTTCTCGGGCCATTTCCAATCAACGTGCCAAATTTCGGCCCATTTCGACACCGTCCAACAAATGACAAATTTTCCTTCGGTGCGGTTTTTCTTTGTTAATTTCCTATCCAACACTTCTTCAACCTAACATAATTAATATGAAAATTAATTATTCGGAGGCCTAAACGAAGGAATTTGGGTAAAATTTCGTGATCCCGAGGTCTACGCCACGAGTCCAATTTCTGGGACCGTTTCTAATCAACCTGCCAAATTTCAGCCCATTCCGACACCGTCGTGACAAATGACGAAATTGCCCCTGGTGCGGTTTTTCTTTTTTAATTTTATGTCCAACACTTCTACAACCTGACATAATTAATACGGAAACTAATTATTCGGAGGCCTAAACGAAGGAATTTGGCTAAAATCTCGTGATCCCGAGTCTGTGCCTTGAATCTAATTTCTGGGGCCGTTTCAAATCAACCTACCAAATTTCGGCCCATTCCGACACCGTTGCGACAAATGACAAAATTGCCCCTGGTGCGGTTTTTCTTTGTTAATTTTCTGTCCAACACTTCTTCAGCCTGACATAATTAAAACAAAAATTAATTATTCGGAGGCCTAAACGAAGGAATTTGGCTAAAATCTCGCGATCCCGAGTCTATGCACCGGGGCCAATGTCTTGGGCCGTTTTCAATAAACCTGCAGAATTTCGGGCCATTCCGACACCGTCGTGACAAATGACGAAATTGCCCCTTGTGTGGTTTTTCTTTTTTAATTTTCTGTCCAACACTTATTCGACCTGACATAATTAATATGGAAATTAATTATTGGGAGGCCTAAACGATGGAATTTGGCTAAAATCTCGTGATCTCGGGTATGTGCCCCGAGTCCAATTTCTCGGGCAGTTTCCAATCAACCTACCAAATTTTGGCCCATTCCGACACCGACGCGACAAATGACGAAATTCCCCTTGTTGCGGTTTTACGTTGTTAATTTTCTGTCCAACACATCTTCCACCTGACATAATTAATGCGGATATTAATTATTCGGAGGCCTAAACGAAGGAATTTGGCTAAATTCCCGTGATCCCGGGTCTGTGCACCGAGTCAATTTTCTCGAGCTGTTTCCGATCAACCTGCCAAATTTCGGCCCTTTCCGACACCGTCGCGACAAATGACGAAATTGCCCTTGGCGCGATTTTTCTTTTTTAGTTTTCTTTCCAACACTTATTCAACCTTTCATAATTAATACGGAAATTAATTATTCGGATGCCTAAACAAAGGAATTTGGCTAAAATCCCGTGATCTCGGGTCTATGCCCCTAGTCCAATTTCTTGGGCCATTTCCAATCAACCTGCCCAATTTAGTCCCATTCCGAGACCGTCGCGACAAATGACGAAATTGCCCCTGGTGCGATTTTTCTTTGTTAATTTTTTGTCCAACACTTCTTCAACCTGACATAATTAAGACAAAAATTAATTATTCGGAGGCCTAAACGAAGGAATTTGGCTAAAATTCCATGATCCCGGGTCTGTGCGCCGACTCCAATTTTTGGGGCCGTTTTCAATCAACTTGCCAAATTTCGGCCCATTCCGACACCATCGCGACAAATGACAAAATCGCCTCTGGTGCGGTTTTGCGTTGTTAATTTTTTGTCCAACACATATTCAACTTTACATAATTAATATGGAAACTAATTATTCGGAGGCCTAAACGAAGGAATTTGGCTAAAATCCTGTGATCCCGGGTCTTTGCCACGACCCCAACTTCTGGGGAAAATCCTGTGATCCCGGGTCTTTGCCACGACCCCAACTTCTGGGGCCGTTTCCAATCAACAAGCAAAATTTCAGCCCATTCCAACACTGTCACGACAAGTGACCAAATTGCCCTTAGTGCGATTTTTCTTTGTTAATTTTCTGTCCAACACTTCTTCAACCCGACATAATTAATGCGGAAATTAATTATTCGGAGACTTAAAAGATGGAATTTCGCTAAAATCCCGTGATCCCGGGTCTGTGCCCCAACTCCAATTTCTTAGGTCGTTACCAATCAACCCGCCAAATTTCGGCTCATTCCGACACTGTCGCGAAAAACGACAAAATTGCCCTTAGTGCGATTTTTCTTTGTTAATTTTCTGTCCAACACTTCTTCAACCCGACATAATTAATGCGGAAATTAATTATTCGGAGACTTAAACGATGAAATTTCGCTAAAATCCCGCGATCCCGGGTCTGTGCCCCAACTCCAATTTCTTGGGCCGTTACCAATCAACCTGCCAAATTTTGGCTCATTCCAACACTATCACGAAAAACGACAAAATTGCCCCTGGTGCGGTGTTGCGTTGTTAATTTTCTGTCCAACACTTCTTCAACCTGACATAATTAATACGAAAATAAAATATTTGGAGACCTAAATGAAGGAATTTTGCAAAAATCCCGTGATCCCGGGTCTGTGCCCGGAGTCCAATTTCTTAGGCCGTTTCCAATCAACCTGCCAAATTTCGACCCATTCCGACACTGTCGCGACAAATGACAAAATTTCCCCTGGTGCGGTTTTGCGTTGTTAATTTTCTGTCCAACTCATTTTCAACCTGACATAATTAATACGGATATTAATTATTGGAGGCCTAAATGAAGGAATTTGGCTAAAATCCCGTGATCCTGGGTTTGTGCCCCGAGTCAAATTTTTGGGACCGTTTCTAATCAATCTGCCAAATTTCGGCCCCTTCTGACACCGTCGGGACAAATGACGAATTTGCCCCTAGTACGGTTTTTCTTTGTTAATTTTTTGTCCAATACTTCTTCAGCTGGACATAATTAATACTAAAATTAATTATTCGGAGGCCTAAACGAAGGAACTTGGCTAAAATCCCGGGTCTGTGCCTCAGGTCCAATTTTTCGGGCCGTTTCCAATCAACCCGCCAAATTTCGGCCCATTCCGACACCGTCGCGACAAATGACAAAATTGCCCCATGTGTGTGGTTTTTCTTTTTTAATTTTCTATCCCACACTTCTTCAACCTGACATAATTAATACGAAAATTAATTAGTCGGAGGCCTAAACGAAGGAATTTGGCTAAAATCTCGTGATCCCGGGTTTGTGGCCAGATTCCAATTTCTGGGGCCGTTGCCAATCAACCGGCAAAATTTTGGCACATTCCGACACTATCGCGACAAATGACAAAATTGCCCCCGGTGCGGTTTTGCGTTGTCAATTTTCTGTCGAACACTTCTTCAACCTGACAATTAATACGGAGATTAATTATTCGGAGGCCTAAACAAAGGAATTTGGCTAAAATCCCGTGTTCACGGGTCTGTGTCTCGACTAGAATTTCTGGGGCCGTTTCCAATCAACCTGCCAAATGTCGGCCGATTCCGACACCGTCGCGACAAATGACAAAATTGCCCCGGGTACGATTTTTCTTTGTTAATTTTATGTCCAACACTTCTTTAGCCTGACATAATTAATACGGAAATTAATTATTCGGAGGCCTAAACGAAGGAATTTGGGTAAAATTTCGTGATCCCGGGTATGTGCCACGAGTCCAATTTCTCAGGCCGTTTCCAATCAACTTGCCAAACTTCGGCCCATTCCAATACCGTCACGATACATGACGAAATTGCCAATGGTGCGTTTTTGCGTTGTTAACTTTTTGTCCTACCCATCTTCAGCCTGACATAAATAATATGGAAATTAATTATTCGGAGACCTAAACGAAGGAATTTGGCTAAAATCCTGTGATCCCGGGTCGGTGCCCCGAGTCCAATTTATGGGGCCGTTTCCAATCAACCTGCCAAATTTCGGCCGATTTCGACACCGCCGCGACAAATGACAAAATTGCCCCTGGTACGATTTTTCGTTGTTAATTTTATGTCCAACACATCTTCAAGCCGACATAATTAATACGAAAATTAATTATTCGGAGGCCTAAACGATGGAATTTGGCTAAATCCCATGATCTCGGGTCTGTGCCGCGAGTACAATTTCTGGGGCTGTTTCCAATCAACCTGCCAAATTTCGGCCCATTCCGACACCTTCGCGATAAATGTCGAAATTGCCCTTGGTGCAGTTTTTCTTTGTTAATTTTCAGTCCAAGACTTCTTCAACCAGACATAATTAATACGGAAATTAATTATTCGGAGGCCTAAACGAAGGAATTTGGCTAAAATCTCGTAATCCCGAGCCTGTGCCCCGAGTCCAATTTCTGGGGACGTTTCCAATCAACCTGCCAAATTTCGGCCCATTCAGACACCGTCGTGACAAATGACGAAATTGCTCCTGGTGCGATTTTTCTTTGTTAATTTCTGTCCAACAGTTCTTCAACCTGACATAATTAATACAGAAATTAGTTATTCGAAGGCCTAATCGAAGGAATTTGGGTAAAATCCCGTGATCCCAGGTCTGTGCCCTGACTCCAATTTCTGGGGCCATTTCCAATCAACCTGCCAAATTTCGGCCCATTCCAACACAAAATTAATTATTCGGAGGCCTAAACGAAGGAATTTGGCTAAAATCCCGTGATCCCAGGTCTGTGCCCTGACTCCAATTTCTGGGGCCATTTCCAATCAACCTGCCAAATTTCGGCCCATTCCAACACCGTCGCGACAAATGACGAAATTATCCCTGGTTCGGTTATTCTTTGTTAATTTTCTGTCCAACACTTCTTCAACCTGATGTAATTAATACGGAAATTAATTATTCAGAGGCCTAAATGAATGAATTTGGCTAAAATCTCGTGATCCCGGGTGTGTGCCCCAACTCCAATTTCTGGGGCCGTTTCTAATCAACCGGCCAAATTTTGGCCCACTCCGACACCTTTGCGACAAATGATAAAATTGCCACTGTTGCGGTTTTCTGTTGTTACTTTTCTGTCCAACACATCTTCACCTTGAAATAATTAATACGAAAATTAATTATTCGGAGGCCTAAACGAAGGAATTTGGCTAAAATCCCGTGATCCGGGGTCTGTGTTCCGAGTCCAATTTCTAGGGCATTACCAATCGACCCGTCAAATTTCGGCGCATTCCGACACTGTTGCAACAAATGACGAAATTGCCCCAAGTGTGGTTTTTCTTTGTTAATTTTCGGCCCAACACTTCTTCAACTTGACATAATTAATACGGAAATCAATTATTGGACGCCTAAACGAAGGAATTTGGCTAAAATTTCGTGATCTCGGGTCTGTGCCCCGAGTCTAATTTTTGGGACCGTTTCCAATCAACGTACCAAATTTCGGCCCCTTCCGACACCGTTGTGGCAAATGATGAAATTGCCCCTAGTACAGTTTTTCTTTGTTAATTTTCTGTCCAACACTTCTTCAGCCTGACATAATTATTACGGAAATTAATTATTCGGAGGCCTAAATGAAGGAACTTGGCTAAAATCTCGTGATCCCGGGTCTGTGCCCCGGTTCCAATTTTACGGGCCGTTTCCATTCAACCTGCCAAATTTCGGCCCGTTCCGACACCGTCGTGGCAAATGACGAAATTGCCCCTGGTATGATTTTTCTTTTTTAATTTTCTGTCCAACACTTCTTCAACTTGACCTAATTAATACGGACATTAATTAGTCGGAGGCCTAAACAAAGGAATTTTGCTAAAATCTCGTGATCCCGAATCTGTACCCCGAGTCCAATTTTTGAGGCCGTTTCAAATCAACCTGCCAAATTTTGGCACATTCCGACACCGTCGCGACAAATGACAAAATCGCCCCTGGTGCGGTTTTGCGTTGTCAATTTTCTGTCGATCACTTCTTCAACCTGACATAATTAATACGGAAATTAATCATTCGGAGGCCTAAACAAAGGAATTTGACTAAAATCCCGTGATCCCGGGACTGTGCCCCGACTCGAATTTCTGGGGCCGTTTCCAATCAACCTGGCAAATTTCTCCCCATTCTGATACCGTCACGACAAATGACAAAATTGCCCTGGTTGCGGTTTTTCTTTGTTAATTTTATGTCCAACACTTCTTCAGCCTGACATAATAAATAAGGAAATTAATTATTCGGAGGCCTAAACAAAGGAATTTGGCTAAAATCTCGTGATCTCAGGTATATGCCCCGAGTCCAATTTCTCGGGCCGTTTCCAATCAACCTGCCAAATTTCCGCCCATTCCAACACCGTCGGGATAAATGACGAAACTGCCAGTGGTGCGTTTTTGCGTTAATAATTTTCTGTCCTACACATCTTCAACCTGACATAATTAATACGGAAATTAATTATTCGGAGGCCTAAACGAAGGATTTTGGCTAAAATCCCGTGATCTCGAGTCTGTACCCCGAGTCCAAGTTACGGGGCCGTTTCCAATCAACCTGTCAAATTTCGGCCCATTCCGACTCCGTCGCGACAAATGATAAAATTGCCCCGGTGCGGCTTTCCGTTCTTAATTTTATGTCCAACACATCTTCAACCTGACATAATTAATGCGGAAATTAATTATTCGGAGGCCTAAACGATGGAATTTGGCTAAATCCCGTGATCCCGGGTCTGTGCTGCGAGTACAATTTCTGGGGCTATTTCCAACCAACCTGTCAAATTTTGGCCCATTCCGACACCTTCGCAACAAATGATGAAATTGCCCCTGGTGTGGTTTTTCCTTCCAACACTTCTTCAACCTGACATAATTAATGCGAAAATTAGTTATTCGAAGTCCTAAACGAAGGAATTTGGGTAAAATCCCATGATCCCGGGTCTGTGCCCCGACTCCAATTTCAGGGGCCGTTTCCAATCAACCTGCCAAATTTCGGCCCATTCCTACACCGTCGCGACAAATGACAAAATTACCCATGGTTCGGTTATTCTTTGTTAATTTTCTGTCCAATACTTCCCCAACCTGATGTAATTAATACGGAAATTAATTATTCAAAGGCCTAAACGAATGAATTTGGCTAAAATCTCATGATCCCGAGTCTGTGCCCTGACTCCAATTTCTGGGGCCATTTCCAATCAACCTGCCAAATTTCGGCCCATTCCGACGTCATCGCGACAAATGATGAAATTACCCCTGGTTCGGTTATTCTTTGTTAATTTTCTGTCCAACACTTTGTCAACCTGATGTAATTAATATGGAAATTAATTATTCAGAGGCCTAAGCGAATGAATTTGGTTAAAATCTCGTGATCCCGGGTCTGTGCCCCTACTCCAATTTCTGGGGTCGTTTCTAATAAACTGGCCAAATTTCGGCCCACTTCGACACCGTTGCGACAAATGAAAAAATTACCCCTGGTGCGGTTTCCGTTGTTAATTTTCTGTCCAACAAATCTTCATCCTGACATAATTAATACGAAAATTAATTATTCGGAGGCCTAAACGAAGGAATTTAGCTAAAATCCCGTGATCCCGAGTCTGTGCCCCGAGTCTAATTTCTAGGGCCATTACCAACGACTCGTCAAATTTCGACGCATTCCGACACCATTGCGACAAATGATGAAATTGCCCCACGTGAGGTTTTTCTTTGTTAATTTTCTGTCTAACACTTCTTCAACCTGATATAATTAATACGAAATCTAATTATTGGAGGCCTAAACAAAGGAATTTTGCTAAAATCCCGTGACCCTGGGTTTGTGCCCCGAGTCCAATTTCTGGGGCTGTTTCCAATGAACCTGCCAAATTTCGACCCATTCCAACACCGTCGTGACAAATGATGAAATTGCCCCTGGTGCGGTTTTTCTTTGTTAATTTTCTGTCCAACAATTCTTCAACCTGACATAATTAATACGGAAATTAGTTACTCGAAGGCCTAAACGAAGGAATTTGGGTAAAATCCCTTGATCCTGGGTCTGTGCCCCGACTCCAATTTCTGGAGCCGTTTCCAATCAACCAGCCAAATTTCAGCCCATTCAGACATCGTCGCGACAAATAACGAAATTATCCTTGGTTCGGTTATTCTTTGTTAATTTTCTATCCAACACTTTATCAACATGACGTACTTAATACTGAAATTAATTATTCAGAGGCCTAAACGAATGAATTTGGCTAAAATTTCGTGATCTTGGGTATGTGCCCCGACTCTAATTTCTGGGGCCGTTTCTAATCAACTGGCCAAAATTCGGCCCACTCCGACACCGTCGCGACAAATGACAAAATCGCCCCTGGTGCAATTTCCGTTGTTAATTTTCTATCCAACACATCTTCAACCTGACAAAATTAATACGAAAATTAATTATTCAGAGGCCTAAACGAAGGAATTTGGCTAAAATCCCGTGATCCCGAGTCTGTGCCCCACGTCCAATTTCTAGGGCCATTACCAATCGACTCGTCAAATTTCGGCGCATTCCGACACCATCGCGACAAATGACGAAATTGCCCCAGGTGTGGTTTTTCTTTGTTAATTTTCTTCTTCAACATGACATAATTAATACGGAAGTCAATTATTGGAGGCCTAAACGAAGGAATTTGGCTAAAATCCCGTGATCCCGGGTCTTTGCCCCGAGTCCAATTTTTGGGGCGGTTTCAAATCAACCTGCCAAATTTCGGAACATTTCGACATCGTCGCGACAAATGACAAAATTGCCCCTGGTGCGGTTTTGAATTATCAATTTTCTGTCGAACACTTCTTCAACCTGACATAATAATACGGAAATTAATTATTCGGAGGCCTAAACAAAGGAATTTGGCTAAAATCTCGTGATCCCGGGTCTGTGTCCCGACTCGAATTTCTGGGGCCGTTTCCAATCAACCTGACAAATTTCGGCCCATTCCGACACCGTCGCGACAAATGACAAAATTGCCCCTGGTGCGATTTTCCTTTGTTAATTTTATGTCCAACACTTCTTTAGCCTAACATAATTAATACGAAAATTAGTTATTCGTAGGCCTAAATGAAGGAATTTGGCTAAAATCCCATGATCCTAGGTATGTGCCCCGAGTCCAATTTCTCAGGCTGCTTCCAATCAACCTGCCAAATTTCGGCCCATTACAACACCATCGCGATAAGGGACGAAATTGCTAATGGTGCATTTTTGCGTTGTTTATTTTCTATCCTACACATCTTCAACCTGACATAATTAATATGAAAATTAATTATTCGGAGGCCTAAACGAAGGAATTTGGCTAAAAGCCCGTGATCCTGTGTCTGTGCCTTGAGTCCAATTTACGGGGCCGTTTCCAATCGACCTGCCAAATTTCGGCCCATTCCGACACCATCGCGACAAATGTCGAAATTGCCCTTAGTGCGGTTTTTCTTTGTTAATTTCCTGTCCAACACTTCTTCAGCCTAACATAATTAATACGAAAATTAATTATTCGAAGTCCTAAACAAAGGAATTTCGCTAAAATCCCGGGATCCCGACCCTGACTCCAATTTCTGGGGCCGTTTCCAATCAACCTGCCAAATTTCGGCCCATTCCGACACCGACACCCTCGCGACAAATGACGGAATTGCCCCTGGTGTGGTTTTTCTTCGTTAATTTTCTGTCCAACACTTCTTCAACCAGACATAATTAATACGGAAATTAGTTATTCGGAGGCCTAAACGAAGGAATTTGGCTAAAATCCTATAATACCGGGCCTGTGCCCCGAGTCCAATTTCTGGGGCTGCTACCAATCAACCTGCCAAATTTCGGGCCATTCCAACACCGTCGTGACAAATGACGAAATTGCCCCTGGTGCAGATTTTCTTTGTTAATTTTCTGTCCAACTCTTCTTCAACCTGACATAATTAATACGAAAATTAGTTATTCAAAGGCCTAAACGAAGGAATTTGGGTAAAATCCCTTGATCCTGGGTCTATGCCCCGACTCCAATTTCTGGGGCAGTTTCCAATCAACCTGCCAAATTTCGGCCCATTCCGACACTGTCGCGACAAATGATGAAATTACCCCTGGTTCGATTATTCTTTGCTAATTTTCTGTCCAACACTTCTTCAACCTGACGTAATTAGTACGAAAATTAATTATTCAGAGGCCTAAACGAATGAATTTGGCTAAAATCTCGTGATCCGGGATCTATGCCTCGAGTCCAATTTCTGGGGCCGTTTCTAATCAACTGGCCAAATTTCGGGCCACTCCGACACCGTCGCGACAAATGACAAAATTGCACTTGTTCCGTTTTCCATTGCTAATTTTCTGTCCAACACATCTCAACCTGACATAATTAATACGAAGATTAATTATTCGGAGGCCTAAACAAAGGAATTTGGCTAAAATCTCGTGATCCTGGGTCTGTGCCTCGAGTCCAATTTCTAGGGCCATTACTAATCGATCCGTCAAATTTCGGTGCATTCCGACACCGTCGCGACAAATGACGAAATTGCCCCAGGTGTGGCTTTTCTTTGTTAATTTTCTGTCCAAGGCTTCTTCAACCTGACATAATTAATATGGAAATTAATTATTCGGAGGCCTAAATGAAGGAATTTGGCAAAAATCCCGTGAACCCGGGTCTGTGCCCCGACTCCAATTTCTAGGGCCATTTCCAATTAACCTGCCAAATTTCGGCACATTCCGACACCGTCGCGACAAATGACAAAATTGCCCCTGGTGCAGTTTTACGTTGTTAATTTTCGGTCCAACACATCTTCACCCTGACAAAATTAATACGAAAATTAATTATTCGGAGGCCAAAATGAAGGAATTTGGCTAAAATCCCGTAATCCCAAGTATGTGCCTCTAGTCCAATTTCTAGGGCCATTTCCAATCAACCTGCCAAATTTCGGCCCATTCCGACACCGTCACGACAAATGATAAAATTACCTCTGATACGGTTTTGCGTTGTTTATTTTCTATCCAACACATCTTCAACCTGACATAATTAGTACGGAAATTAATAATTCGGAGGCTTAAACGAAGGAATTCAGCTAAAATCCCGTGACCCCGAGTCCAATTTATGGGGCCGTTTCCAATCAACCTGCTAAATTTCGACCCATTCCGACACCGTCGAGACAAATGAAAAAATTGCCCCTGGTGCGGTTTTCCTTTGCTAATTTCATTTCCAACACATCTTCAACCTGACATAATTAATACGAAAATTAATTATTCGGAAGCCTAAACAAAGGAATTTGGCTAGATCCCGTGATCCCGGCTCTGTGCCGCGAGTACAATTTCTGGGGTTGTTTCCAATCAACCTGCTAAATTTCGAACCATTCCATCACCGTCACGACAAATGACGAAATTACTTCGAGTGCGATTTTACTTTGTTAATTTTCTATCCAACACTTCTTCAACCTGACATAATTAATATGGAAATTAATTATTCAGAGGCATAAATGAAGGAATTTGGCTAAAATCCCATGATCCCGGGTTTGTGCCCCGAATCCAATTTCTGGGGCTGTTCCTAATCAACCTACCAAATTTCAACCCATTCCGACACTGTCGCGACAAATGACAATATTGTCCCTGGTGGGGTTTTGCGTTGTTAATTTTCTGTCCGAAACATCTTAAACCTGATATAATTAATAGGAAAATTACCTATTCGAAGGACTAAATGAAGGAATTTGGATAAAATCCCGCGACCCCAAGTCTTCGCCCCGAGTCCAATTTCTGGGGCCGTTTCCAATCAACCTGCCAAATTTCAGCCCATTCTGACACCATCGCAACAAATGACGACATTGCCCCTGGTGCGATTTTTCTTTGTTAATTTTCTGTCCAACTCTTCTTCTGCCCGACATAATTAATATGAAAATTAATTATTCGAATGCCTAAACGAAGGAATTTTGCTAGAATCTCATGATCCCGGGTCAGAGCCTCGAGTCCAATTTCTGGGGCCATTTTCAATCAACCTGCCAAATTTCGGCCCATTCCAACACCATCGCGACAAATGACGAAATTGCCCCGAGTGCGACTTTTCTTTGTTAATTTTCTATCCAACACTTCTTCAACCTGACATAATTAATGTGGAAATTAATTATTCGGAGGCCTAAACGAAGGAATTTGGCTAAAATCCCGTGATCCCGGGTCTATGCCCCGACTCCAATTTCTGGGGCCGTTCCCAATCAACCTACCAAATTTCGGCCCATTCCGACACCGTCGCGACAAATGACAAAATTGCCCCTGGTGCAGTTTTGCGTTCGTAATTTTTTGTCCAACACATCTTCAACCAGACATAATTAATACAAAAATTAATTATTCATAGGCCTAAACGAAGGAGTTTGCCTAAAATCTCGTGATCCCGGTTCTATGCCTCGAGTTCAATTTCTGGGGCAATTTCCAATCAACCTGCCAAATCTTGGCACATTCCGACAGCATCGCAACAAATGACAAAATTGCCACTGGTGCAATTTTGCGTTGTTAATTTTCTATCCAACACATCTTCAACCTGAGATAATTAATACGAAAATTAATTATTTGGAGGTCTAAACGAAGGAATTTGGCTAAAATCTTGTGATGCTGGGTTTGTGCCGCGAGTCCAATTTCTGGGGCCGTTTCCAATCAACCTGGCAAATTTCAGCCCATTTCGACACCGTCGCGACAAATGAGAAAATTGCCCCAAGTGCGGTTTTTCTTTCTTAATTTTCTGTCCAACACTTCTTCAACCTGACATAATTAATACGGAAATTAATTATTCGTAGGCCTAAACGAAGGAGTTTGGTTAAAATCTTGTGATCCTGGTTCTGTGCCTCGAGTCCAATTTCTAGGGCCATTTCCAATCAACCTGCCAAATTTTGGCAAATTCGACACCGTCGCGACAAATGACAAAATTGCCACTGGTGCGATTTTGCGTTGTTAATTTTCTATCCAACACATCTTCAACCTGAGATAATTAATACGAAAATTAATTATTCAGAGGCCTAAATGAAGGAATTTGGCTAAAATCCCGTGATCCCGGGTCTGTGCCGTGAGTCCAAATTCTGGGGCCGTTTCCAATCAACCTGCCAAATTTCGGCCCATTCCGACACCGTCGCTACAAATGACGAAATTGCACCAGGTGCGATTTTTCTTTGTTAATTTTCTGTCCAACACTTCTTCAGCTAGACATAATTAATACGAAAATTAATTATTTGGAGTCCTGAACGAAGGAATTTGGCTAAAATCCCGTGATCCCGGGTCTGTGCCCCGACTCCAATTTCTGGGGACGTTTCCATTCAACATGCCAAATTTCGGCCCATTCCAACACCGTCGCGACAAATGACAAAATTACCCCTGGTGCGATTTTGCGTTGTTAATTTTCTGTCCAACAATTCTTCAACCTGACATAATTAATACGGAAATTAATTATTTGGAGGCCTAAACGAAGGAATTTGGCTAAAATCCCGTGATCCCGGGTCTGTGCCCCGACTCCAATTTCTAGGGTTGTTTCCAATCAACCTGCCAAATTTTGGCCCATTTCGACACAGTCGCGACAAATGAGAAAATTGCCACTAGTGCGAATTTTCTTTGTTAATTTTCTATCCAACACTTCTTCACCCTGACATAATTAATACGGAAATTAGCTATTCGGATGCCTAAACGAAGGAATTTGGCTAAAATCCCGCGATCCCTTGTATGTGCCCCAAGTTCAATTTCTGGGGCCGTTTCCAATCAACCAGACAAATTTCGGCCCATTCCGACACCGTCGTGACAAATGACAAAATTGCCCCTTGTGCGGTTTTGCGTTGTTAATTTTCTGTCCAACACATCTTCAACCTGACATAATAAATACAGAAATTAATCATTCGGAGGCTTAAATGAAGGAATTTGGCTAAAATCCCGAGATCCCAGGCTGTGCCTTGAGTCCAATTTCTGGGGCCGTTTCCAATCAACCTGCCAAATTTCGACCCATTCCAACACCGTCAAAACAAATGACAAAATCACCCATGGTGCGGTCTTATATTGTTAATTTTCTGTCCAACACTTTTTCAGCCTGACATAATTAATACGAAAATTAATTATTCGAAGGCCAAAATGAAGGAATTTGGCTAAAATCTCGTGATCCCGGATATGTGCATCTAGTCCAATTTTAAGGGCTGTTTACAATCAACCTGTCAAATTTCGGCCCATTCCGACACCATCGCGACAAATGACAAAATTGCGTTTGGTACGGTTTTGCATTGTTAATTTTCTATCCAACACATCTTCAACCTGACATAATTAATACAGAAATTAATTATTCGGAGGCCTAAATGAAGGAATTTAGCTAAAATCCCGTGATCCCGGGTCTATGCCCTAAGTCCAATTTATGGGGCCATTTCCGATCAACCTGCCAAATTTCGGCCCATTCCAACACCATCGTGTCAAACGACGAAATTGCCCCTGGTGCGATTTTTCTTTGTTAATTTTCTGTCCAACATTTCTTCAACCTGACATAATTAATACGGAAATTAGTTATTCGAAGGCCTAAATGATGAAATTTGGGTAAAATCCCGTGATCCCGGGTCTGTGCCCCGACTCCAATTTCTAGGGCCGCTTCCAATCAACCTGCCAAATTTTGGCCCATTCCGGCACCGTCGCGACAAATGAGAAAATTACCCCTAGTTCGGTTATTCTTTGTTAATTTTCTGCCCAACACTTCTTCAACCTGACGTAATTAATACGAAAATTAATTATTCAGAGGCCTAAACGAATGAATTTGGCTAGAATCTCGTGATCCCGGGTCTGTGCCATGACTCCAATTTCTGGGGAAATTTCTAATCAACCGGCCAAATTTCGGGCCATTCCAACACCATCGCGACAAATGACAAAATTACCCCTGGTGGGGTTTTGCGTAGTTAATTTTCTGTCTGACACATCTTCAACCTTACATAATTAATACGAAAATTAATTATTCGGAGGCCTAAACGAAGGAATTTGGCTAAAATCTCGTGATCCTGAGACTGTGCCTCTAGTCCAATTTCTGAGGCCGTTTCTAATCAACCTACCAAATTTCGGCCCGTTTCGACACCGTCGCGACAAATGACAAAATTGCCCCTGGTACGATTTCGCGTTGTTAATTTTCTATCCAACACATCTTCAACCTGACATGATTAATGCGAAAATTAATTATTCGGAGGCCTAAACGAAGGAATTCGGCTAAAATCCCGTGATCCCGGGTCTGAGCCCCGAGTCCAATTTCTTAGGCCGTTTCCAATCAACGTGCTAAATTTCGGCCCATTCCGACGCCGTCGCGACAAATGACGAAATTGCCCCTGGTGCGGTTTTTCTTTGTTAATTTTCTGTTCAACACTTTTTCAACCTGACATAATTAATACGGAAATTAATTATTCTGAGGACTAAACGAAGGAATTTGGCTAAAATGCCGTGATCCCGGGTCTGTGCCTCGAGGCCAATTTATCGGGCGGTTTCCAATCAACCTACCAAATTTCGGCCCATTCCGACACCGTCATGAGAAATGACAAAATTACCCCTGGTGCGGTTTTGCGTTGTTAATTTTTTGTCCAACACATCTTGAACCTGACATAATTAATACTGAAATGAATTATTCGGAGGCCTAAACGAAGGAATTTGGCTAAAATCCCATGATCTCGGTTCTGTGCCGCGAGTCCAATTTTTGGGGCCACTTCCAACCAACCTGCCAAATTTCGACCGATTCCGACACGTCGCGACAAATGAAGAAATTGCCCTTGGTGCAGTTTTTCTTTGTTAATTTTCTTTCCAACACTTCTTGAACCTGACATAATTGATACGAAAATTAATTATTCGGAGGCCTAAACGAAGGAATTTGGCTAAAATCTCGTGATCCCGGGTCGGCGCCCCGAGTCCCATTACTAGGGACGTTTCCAATCAACCTGCCAAATTTCGGCCTAGTCCGATATCGTCGCGACAGATGACGAAATTGTCTCTGGTGCGGTTTTTCTTTGTTAATTTTCTGTCCAACACTTCTTGAATCTGACATAAATAATGTGGAAATTAATTATTCGGAGGCCTAAACGAAGGAATTTGGCTAAAATCCCGTGATCCTGGGTCTATGCTCCAACTCAAATTTCTAGGGCCGTTTCCAATCAACCTGCCAAACTTCGACCCATTCTGACACCGTCGCGACAAATGACAAAATTACCCCTCATACGGTTTTTCGTTGTTAATATTCTATCCCGCACTTCTTCAACGAAACATAATTAATACGAAAATTAATTATTCGGAGGCCTAAACATAGGAATTCGGCTAAAACCCATGATCCCTAGTTTGTGCCCCTAGTCCAATTTCTGGGGCCGTTTCCAATCAACCTGCCAAATTTCGGCCCATTCCGACACTATCGCGACAAATGACAAAATTGCCCTTGGTGCGATTTTTCTTTGTAAATTTTCTTTCCAACACTTCTTCAACCAAACATAATTAATATGAAAATTAATTATTCGAAGGCCTAAACGAAGGAATTTGGCTAAAATCCCGTGACCTGGGTCTGTGCCCCGACTCCAATTTCTAGGGCCGTTACCAATCAACTTGCCAAATTTTGGCCCATTTCGACACCGTCGCGACAAATGACAAAATTGCCCCTGGTACGATTTTTCTTTGTTAATATTCTATCCAGAACTTCTTCAACCTGACATAATTAATACGAAAATTAATTATGTGGAGGCACGAACGAAGGAGTTTGGCTAAAATCCCGTGATCTCGGGTCTATGCCCCAAGTCCAATTTCTCGGGCCATTTCCAAAGAACCTTCCAAATTTCGGCCCATTCCGACACCGTCGTGACAAATGACGAAATTGCCTTTCGTGCGATTTTTCTTTTTTAATTTTCTGTCCAATACTTCTTCAACCTGACATAATTAATACGAAAATTAATTATTCAGAGGCCTAAACGAAGGAATTTGGCTAAAATCCCGTGATCCCGGGTCTGTGCCCCGACTCCAATTTCTGGGGACATTTCCAATCAACCTACCAAATTTCAGCCCATTCTGACACCAATGTGAGAAATGACAAAATTACCCTTGGTGCGATTTTGCGTTGTTAATTTTCTGTACAACACTTCTTCAACCTGTCATAATTAATACGAAAATTAATTATTCGGAGGCCTAAACGAAGAAATTTGGCTAAAATCCCGTGATCCCGGGTCTGTGCCCTGACTCCAATTTCTGGGGCCGTTCCCAATCAACCGGTCAAATTTCGGCCCATTCGGACATTGTCGCGACAAATGACAAAATTGCCCCTGGTGCGAATTTTCTTTGTTAATTTTCTGTCCAACACTTCTTCAGCCAGACATAATTAATACGGAAATTAGTTATTCAGATGCCTAAACGAAGGAATTTGACTAAAATTTCATGATCCCTTGTATGTGCCCCAAGTCCAATTTCTCGGGCTGTTTCCAATCAACCGGCCAAATTTAGGCCCATTCCGACTCCATCGTGACAAATGACAAAATTGCCCCTAGTGCGGTTTAGCGTTGTTAATTTTTTGTCCAACACACCTTCAACATCAAATAATTAATACGAAAATTCATTATTCGGAGGCCTAAATGAAGGAATTTGGCTAAAATCTTGTGATCTCGAGTCTATGCCTCGAGTCCAATTTCTCGGCCCGTTTCCAATCAACCTGCCAAATTTCGACACCATCGAGACAAATGATGAAAGTGCCCCTAGTGCGGATTTTCTTTTTAAATTTTTTGTCCAACACTTCTTTAGCCTGAAATGATCAATTTAGAAATTAATTATTTGGAGGCGTAAACGAAGGAATTTGGCCAAAATCCCATGATCCCGGGTATGTGCTCCGAATCCAATTTCTCGGGCCGATTCCAATCAACCAGCCAAATTTCGGCCTACTCCGACACCGTCGAGACAAATTGTGAAATTGCCTCTTGTGCAGTTTTTCTTTGTTAATTTTCTAGCCAACACTTCTTCAACCCAACATAATTAATAAGGAAATTAATTATTCGGAGGCCTTAATGAAGGAATTTGCCTAAAATCCCCTGATCCCGAGTCTGTGCTCTGAGTCCAATTTCTAGGGCCATTTCCAATCAACCTGCCAAATTTCGGCCTATTCCGACACCATCACGACAAATGACGAAATTGCCCTTGGTGCGGTCTGTCTTTGTTAATTTTCTGTCCAACACTTCTTCAACCTAACATAATTAATGCGAAAATTAATTATTCGGAGGCCTAAACGAAGGAATTTGGCTAAAATCCCGTGATCCTGGGTATGTGCCTCGAATCCAATTTCTTGGGTCGTTTCCAATCAATCTGCCAAATTTTTGCCCGTTCCGACACCGTCGCGATAAATGACGAAGTCGCCCTTGGTGTGGTTTTGCGTTATTAATTTTCTGTCCAACACTTCTTCAACTTGACATAATTAATACTGAAATTAATTATTCGGAGGCCTAAATGAAGGATTTGGTTAAAATTCCGTGATCCCAAGTCTGTGCCCCAAGTCCAATTTCTGGGTCCATTTCCAATCAACCTATCAAATTTCGGCCCATTCCGATGCCGTCGCGATAAATGACGAAATTGCCCCTCGGACAGTTTTTCTTTATTAATTTTTCTATCCAACACTTCTTCAACCTGACATAATTAATACGAAAATTAATTATTCGGGGGCCTAAATGATGGAATTTAGCTAAAATCCCGTGATCCCGGGTCTTCGCCTCGAGTCCAATTTCTGGAATCATTTCCAATCAACCTGCCAAATTTCGGCCCATTCCGACACTGTTGCCACAAATGACGAAATTGCCCTTGGTGCGGTTTGGCGTTGCTAATCTTTTGTCCAACACATATTCAACATCACACAATTAATATGGAAATTTATTATTCGGAGGCCTAAACTAAGGAATTTGGCTAGAATCCCGTGATCTTGAGTGTGTGCCTTGAGCCCAATTTCTCGGCCCGTTTCCAACCAACCTGCTAAATTTTGGACCCATTCCGACACCGTCGGGACAAATGACAAAATTGCCCCTAGTGCGGATTTTCTTTCTTAATTTTTTCTCCAACACTCCTTCAGTCTGACATAATTAATACGGAAATTAATTATTCGGAGGCCTAAACGAAGGAATTTGGCCAAAATCCCGTGATCCCGGGCATGTGCCCCGAATCCAATTTCCCGGGCCGATTCCAATCAACCAGCCCAATTTCCACCCACTCCGACACTGTCGAGACAAAAAATTTTAAATTGCCTTGGGTGTAATTTTTCTTTGTTGATTTTCTATCCAACACTTCTTCAACATGACATAATTAATACGAAAATTAATTATTCGGGGGCCTAAACGATGGAATTTAGCTAAAATCCCGTGATCCCGGGTCTTCGCCTCGAGTCCAATTTCTGGAATCATTTCCAATCAACCTGCCAAATTTCGGCCCATTCCGACACTGTTGCCACAAATGACAAAATTGCCCTTGGTGCGGTTTGGCGTTGCTAATCTTTTGTCCAACACATATTCAACATCACACAATTAATATGGAAATTTATTATTCGGAGGCCTAAATGAAGGAATTTGGCTAGAATCCCGTGATCTTGAGTGTGTGCCTTGAGCCCAGTTTCTCGGCCCGTTTCCAACCAACCTGCTAAATTTTGGACCCATTCCGACACCGTCGGGACAAATGACGAAATTGCCCCTAGTGCGGATTTTCTTTCTTAATTTTTTCTCCAACACTTCTTCAGCCTGACATAATTAATACGGAAATTAATTATTCGGAGGCCTAAACGAAGGAATTTGGCCAAAATCCCGTGATCCCGGGCATGTGCCCCGAATCCAATTTCCCGGGCCGATTCCAATCAACCAGCCCAATTTCCACCCACTCCGACACTGTCGAGACAAATGACGAAATTGCCTTGGGTGTAATTTTTCTTTGTTGATTTTCTATCCAACACTTCTTCAACATGACATAATTAATAAGGAAATTAATTATTGGAGGCCTAAATGAAGGAATTTGGCTAAAATCCCATGGTCTCGGGTATGTGCCCTGAGTCCAATTTTCGGGGCCATTTTCAATCAACCAGCCGAATTTTGGCCCATTCCGACACCTTCGCGACAAATGACGAAATTGCCCCTAGTGCGATTTTGTGTTGTTAATTTTCTGTCCAACACTTATTCAGCCTGACATAATTAATACGGAATTTAATTATTTGGAGGCCAAAAGGAGGGAATTTGGATAAAATCCCATGATCCCGGGTCTATGCTCCGAGTCCAATTTCTAGGGCCATTTCCAATCAACTTGCCAAATTTCGACCAATTCCGACACCATTGCGACAAATGACAAAATTACCCCAGTGCCATTTTGCGTTATTAATTTTCTGTCCAACACTTCTTCAACCTGACATAATTAATACTGAAATTAATTATTCAGAGGCCTAAACGAAGGAATTTGGCTAAAATTCTGTGATCCCAGGCCTATGCCCCGAGTCCGATTACTGGGGCCGTTTCTAGTCAACTTAACAAATTTTCGCCCAGTCCGACACCGTCGCGACAAATTTCGATATTGCCCCTCGTGTAGTTTTTCTTTGTTAATTTTCTGTCCAACACTTCTTCGACCTGACATAATTAATACGTAAATTAATTATTCGGAGGCCTAAACGAAAGAATTTAGCTAAAATCCCGTGATCCCAGGTTTGTGCCCCGAGTCTAATTTCTGGGGCCGTTTCCATTCTGCCTGCCAAATTTCGGCCAATTCCAACACCGTCGCGACAAATGACAAAATTGCCCCTGGTGCGCTTTTGTGTTGTTAATTTTCTGTCCAACACATCTTCAACCTGACATAATTAATACGGAAATTAATTATTCGGAGGCCTAAATGAAGAAATTTGGCTAAAATCCCGTGATCCTGGGTCCGTGCCCCGAGTCCAATTTCTCGGGCCATTGACAATCAACCAGCAAAATTTCGGCCCATTCCGAAACCTAAACGAAGGAATTTGGCTAAAATTCCGTGATACCAGGTCTGTGCCCCGACTCCAATTTCTGGGGCCGTTTCCAATCAACCTAACAACTTTAGGCCCATTCCGACACTATCGCGACAAATTTCGGTATTGTCCATCGTATGGTTTTTCTTCGTTAATTTTCTATCCAACCCTTCTTCAACCTGACATAATTAATATGAAAATTAATTATTGGGAGGCATAAACGAAGGAATTTGGCTAAAATCCCGTGATCCCGGGTCTGTGCCCGAGTCCAATTTCTGGGGCCATTTCCATTCAACGTGACAAATTTCGGCCCATTTCGACACCGTCGCGACAAATGACAAAATTGCCCCTGGTGCGATTTTGCATTGTTAATTTTCTGTCCAACACATCTTCAACCTGACATAATTAATACGGAAATTTATTATTCGGAGGCCTAAACGAAGAAATTTGGCTAAAATCCCGTAATCCCGAGTCTGTGCCCCGAGTCCAATTTCTCGGGCCGTTTCCAATCAACCTTCCAAATTTCGGCCCATTCCGACACTGTCGCGACAAATGACAAAATTATCCCTGGTGCGGTTTTGTGTTATTAATTATTCTATCCAACACTTCTTCAACCTGACATAATTAATACTGAAATTAATTATTCGGAGGCCTAAACGAAGGAATTTGGCTAAATTTTCGTGATACCAGGTCTATGCCCCGAGTCCAATTTCTCGAGCCGTTTCCAATCAACCTAACAAATTTCGGCCCATTCTTACACCGTCGCGACAAATTTCGATATTGCTCCTCGTACGGTTTGTTTTTGTTAATTTTCTATCCAACACTTCTTCAACCTAACATAATTAACATGAAAATTAATTATTCGGAGGCGTAAACGAAGGAATTTGGCTAAAATCCCGTGATCCCGGGTCTGTACCCCGAGTCCAATTTCTGGGGCCATTTCCATTCAAGGTGCCAAATTTCAGCCCATTTCGACACCGTCACGACAAATGACAAAATTGCCCCGGTGCGGTTTTTCGTTGTTAATTTTCTGTTCAACACATCTTCAACCTGACATAATTAATACGAAAATTAATTATTCGGAGACCTAAACGAAGAAATTTGGCTAAAATCTCGTGATCCTGGGTCTGTGCCCCGAGTCCAATTTCTCGGGCCGTTTCCAATCAACCTGTCAAATTTCGGCCCATTCCGACACCGTCGCAGCAAATGACAAAATTATCCCTAGTGCGATTTTGCGTTATTAATTTTCTGTCCAACACTTCTTCAACCTGATATAATTAATACTGAAATTAATTATTCAAAGGCCTAAACGAAGGAATTTGGCTAAAATTCCGTGATTCCAGGTCTGTGCCCTGAGTCCAATTTCTGGGGCCGTTTCCAATCAACCTAACAAATTTCGGCCCACTCCGACACCGTCGCGACAAATGACAAAATTATCCCTGGTGCGATTTTGCATTATTAATTTTCTGTCCAACACTTCTTCAACCTGACATAATTAATACTGAAATTAATTATTCGGAGGCCTAAACGAAGGAATTTGGCTAAAATTCCGTGATACCAGGTCTGTGCCCCGAGTCCAATTTCTGGGACCTTTTCCAGTCAACCTAACAAATTTCGGCCCATTCCGACACCGTCGCGACAAATTTCAATATTGCTCCTCGTGCAGTTTTTCTTTGTTAATTTTCTGTCCAACACTTCTTCAACCTGACATAATTAATACAGAAATTAATTATTCGGAGGCCTCAACGAAGGAATTTGGCTAAAATCCCGTGATCTCGGGTCTGTGCCTCGGGTCCAATTTCTAGGGTCATTTCCAATCAACCTGCCAAAATTCGGCCTATTCCGACACTCTCGCGACAATGACGAAATTACCCCTAGTGCGGTTCAGCGTTGTTAATTTTCTGTAAAACACATCTTCAACATCACATAATTAATACGAAAATTCATTATTCGGATGCCTAAACGAAGGAATTTGGCTAAAATCCCGTGATCTCGAGTCTGTGCCCCGAGTCCAATTTCTCGGCACGTTTCCAATCAACCTGCCAAATTTCGACCCATTCTTACTTCGTCGGGACAAATGACGAAATTACCTCTAGCGCGGATTTTCTTTTTTAATTTTTTGTCCAACACTTCTTCAGCCTGACATAATTAATGCGAAAATTAAATATTCGTAGGCGTAAACGAAGGAATTTGGCCAAAATCCCGTGATCCCGAGTATGTGCTCCGAATCCAATTTCTCAAGCCGATTCCAATGAACCAGCCAAATTTCAACCCACTCCGACACCGTCGAGACAAATTACGAAATTGCCTCTCGTGCCGTTTTTCTCCGTTAATTTTCTATCCAACACTTCTTCAACTTGACATAATTAATAAAATTAATTATTCGGAGGCCTAAACGAAGGAATTTGGCTAAAATCCCGTGATCCCGAGTCTGTGCTCCGAGTCCAATTTCCAGGGCCATTTCCAATCAACCTGCTAAATTTCGGCCATTTCGACACCGTCGCGACAAATGACGAAATTGCCCCTAGTGCGGTTTGTCTTTGTTAATTTTCTGTCCAACACTTCTTCAACCTGACATAATTAATACGGAAATTTATTATTCGGAGGCCTAAACGAAGGAATTTGGCCAAAATCCCGTGATCCTGGGTATGTGCTCCGAATCCAATTTCTCGAGCCGATTCCAATCAACAGCCAAATTTCGGCCCACTCTGACACCGTCGAGACAAATTACGAAATTGCCTCTCGTGCGGTTTTTCTTCGTTAATTTTCTATCCAACACTACTTCAACTTGACATAATTAATAAAATTAATTAGTCGGAGGCCAAAAGGAGGGAATTTAGCTAAAATCCCGTGATCCCGGGTCTGTGCTTCAAGTCCAATTTCTACGGCCATTTCCAATCTACCTGCCATATTTCGGTCCATTCCGACACCGTCGCGACAAATGATGAATTTACTGCTGGTGCGATTTTTCTTTGTTAATTTTCTGTCCAACACTTCTTCAGCCTGACATAATTAATACGAAAATTAATTATTCGGAGGCCTAAACGAAGGAATTTGCCTAAAATCCCATGATCTCGAGCCTGTGCTCCGAATCCAATTTCTAGGGCCATTTCCAATCAACCTGCCAAATTTTGGCCAATTTCGACACCGTCGCGACAAATGGCGAAGTTGCCCCTGGTGCGGTTTTACGTTGTTAATTTTCTGTCCAACACTTCTTCAACCTTATATATTTAATAATGAAATTAATTATTCAGAGGCCTAAACGAAGGAATTTGGCAAAAATCCCGTGATCCCGGGTCTGTGCCCCGAATCCAATTTCTCGAAAGATTTCCAATAAACCCAGCCAAATTTTGCCAATTTCGACACCGTCGCGACAACTAACGAAGTTGCCCCTGGTGCAGTTTTGTGTTGTAAATTTTCTGTCCAACACTTCTTCAACCTGATATAATTAATACTGAAATTAATTATTCGAAGGCCTAAATGAAGAAATTCAGCTAAAATCCCATGATCCCGGGCGTGTGCCTCTAGTCCAATTTCTCGAGCCGTTTCCAATCAACTGCCAAATTTCGTCCCATTCCGACACCGTCGCGACAAATGACAAAATTGCCCATGGTGCAGTTTTTCTTTGTTAATTTTCTGTCCAACACTTCTTCAACCTGACATAATTAATACGGAAATTAATTATTCAGAGGCCTAAACGAAGGAATTTGGCTAAAATCCCGTGATCCCGGATCTGTTCCCCGAGTCCAATTTCTTGGGCCGTTTCCAATCAACCTAACAAATTTCGACCCATTTCGACACCGTCGCGACAAATGACGAAATTGCCCCACGTGCAGTTTTTCTTTATTAATTTTCTGTCCAACACTTCTTCAACCTGACATAAGTAATACAGAAATTAATTATTCGGAGGCCTAAACGAATGAATTTTGCTAAAATCCTGTGATCCCTAGTCTGTGCCTCGAATCCAATTTATGGGGTCATTTCCAATCAACCTGCCAAATTTTGGCCCATTTCGACAATGTCGCGACAAATGACGAAATTACCCCTGGTGCGGTTCAGCGTTGCTAATTTTCTGTCCAACACATCTTCAACATCACACTAATAATACGAAAATTCATTATTTGGTGGCCTAAACGAAGGAATTTGGCTAGAATCCCGTGATCTCGAGTGTGTACCCCAAGTCCAACTTCTCGGGCCGTTTGGACAAATGATGAAATTGCCCCTGGTGCAGATTTTCATTATTAATTTTTTGTCCAACACTTCTTCAGCCTAACATAATTAATACGGAAATTAATTATTCGGAGGCCTAAACGAAGGAATTTGGCCAAAATCCCATGATCTCGGGTATGTGCCCCGAATCCAATTTCTCGTATCGATTCCAATCAACCAGCCCAATTTCCACCCACTTCGACACTGTCGAGACAAATGACAAAATTGCCTAAGGTACAATTTTTCTTTGTTAATTTTCTATCTAACACTTCTTCAACATAACAAAATTAATAAGGAAATTAATTATTCGGAGGCCTAAACGAAGGAATTTGGCTAAAATCCCGTGATCTCGGGTATGTGCCCCGAGTCCAATTTTTGGGGCCATTTCCAACCAACCTGCCAAATTTCGGCCCCTTCCGACAATGTCGTGACAAATGACGAAATTGCCTCTTCTGCAATTTTTCTTTGTTAATTTTCTAACCAACAGTTCTTCAACCTGACATAATTAATAAGGAAATTAATTATTCGGAGGCCTAAACGAAGGAATTTGGCTAAAATTCCGTGATCCCGAATCTTTGCTTCGAGTCCAATTTCTAGGGCCATTTCCAGTCAACCTGCCAAATTTCGGCCTATCCCGACACCGTCGCGACAAATGACGAAATTGCCCCTGGTGCGATTTGTCTTTGTTAATTTTCTGTCCAACACTTCTTCAACCTGACATAATTAGGACGGAAATTAATTATTTGAAGGCCTAAACGAAGGAATTTGGCTAAAATCCCGTGATCCTAGCTCTGTGCCCCGAATCCAATTTCTCGGGTCGTTTCCAATCAACCTGCCAAATTTCGGCCCATTTCGACACCGTCGCGACAAATGATGAAATTGCCCCTGGTACGGTTTTGCGGTGTTAATTTTCTGTCCAACACGTCTTCAGCCTGACATAAGTAATACGGTATTTAATTATTCAGAGGCCAAAAGGAGGGAATTTAGCTAAAATCCCGTGATCCCGGGTCTGTGCTTTGAGTCCAATTTCTATGGCCATTTCCAATCAACCTACCATATTTCGGTCCATTCCGACACCGTCGCGATAAATGACGATGTTGCCCCTGTTGCAATTTTGTGTTGTTAATTTTCTGTCCAACACTTCTTCAACCTAACATAATTAATACTGAAATTAATTATTCGGAGGCCTAAACGAAGGAATTTGGCTAAAATTTCGTGATCCCAGGTCTGTGACCCGAGTTCAATTTCTGGGGCCGTTTCTAATTAACCTAACAACTTTAGGCCCATTCCGACACCGTCACGACAAATGACGAAATTGCCCCTCGTGCAGTTTTTCTTTGTTAATTTTCTGTCCAACACTTCTTCAACTGGACATAACTAATACAAAAATTAATTATTTGGCGGCCTAAACGAAGGAATTTGGCTAAAATCCCGTGATCCCAGGTCTGTGCCCCGAGTCCAATTTCTGGGGCCGTTTCCAATCAACCTGCCAAATTTCAGCCCATTCCGACACCGTCGCGACCAATGACAAAATTGCCCCAGGTGCGGTTTTGCGTTGTTAATTTTCTGTCCAACACTTCTTCATCTTGACATAATTAATACGAAATTTAATTATTCGGAGGCCAAAAGGAAGGGAATTGGCTAAAATCCCCTTATCCCGGGTTTGTGCTCCGAGTCCAATTTCTGGGGCCATTTCCAATCAACCTACCATATTTCGGCCGATTCCGACACCGTCGCGACAAATGACGAATTTTCCCCTGGTACGGTTTTTCTTTGTTAATTTTTGGTCCAACACTTCTTCAGCCTGACATAATTAATATAGAAATTAATTATTCGGAGGCCTAAACGAAGGAATTTGGCTAAAATCCTGTGATCTCGAGTCTGTGCTCCGAGTCAAATTTCTAGGGCCATTTCCAATCAACTTGCCAAATTTCGGCCCATTTCGACACCGTTGCGACAAATGACAAAATGACCCCTGGTGCCATTTTGCGTTATTAATTTTTTGTCCAACACTTCTTCAACCTGACATAATTAATACTGAAATTAATTATTCGGAGGCCTAAACGAAGGAATTTAGCTAAAATTCCGTTATACCAGGTCTGCGCCCCAAGTCCAATTTCTGGGGCCGTTTTCAATCAACCTAACAAACTTCGGCCCATTCAGACACCGTCGCGACAAATTTCGATATTGCCCCTCGTGCAGTTTTTCTTTGTTAATTTTCTATCACATGCTTCTTCAACCAGACATAATTAATACGGAAATTAATTATTCGGAGGCCTAAACGAAGGAATTTAGCTAAAATCCCGTGATCCCAGGAGTGTGCCCCGAATCCAATTTCTTGGGTCCTTTCCAATCAACCTGCCAAATTTCGGCCCATTCCGACACCGTCGCGACAAATGACGAAGTTGCCCCCGGTGCGGTTTTGCGTTGTTAATTTTCTGTCCAACACTTCTTCAACCTGACATAATTAATACTTAAATTAATTAATCGGAGGCCGAAACGAAGGAATTTGGCTAAAATTCCGTGATCCCAGTTCTGTTCCCCAAGTCCAATTTCTCGGGCCGTTTCCAATCAACCTATCAAATTTCGGCCCATTCCGACACCGTCGCGACAAATGACGAAATTGCCCCTCGTATAGTTTTTCTTTATTAATTTTCTGTCCAACACTTGTTCAACCTGACATAATTAATACGAAAATTAATTATTCGAAAGCCTAAATGATGGAATTTGGCTAAAATCCCGTGATCCCGGGTCTGTGCCTCGAGTCCAATTTCTGGAGCTATTTCCAATCAACCAGCCAAATTTCGGCCCATTCTGATGCTGTCGCCACAAATGACGAAATTGCCCCTGGTGCGGTTTAGCGTTGCTAATCTTCTGTCCAACACATCTTCAAAATCACACAATTTATTCGGAAATTTATTATTCGGAGACCTAAATGAAGGAATTTGGCTAAAATCCCGTGATCTCGAGTGTGTGCCCCGAGTCCAATTTCTCGGCCCGTTTCCAATCAACCTGCCAAATTTCGACCCATTCCGACACCGTCGGGACAAATGACGAAATTGTCCCTAGTGTGGATTTTCTTTTTTAATTTTTTTCTCCAACACTTCTTCAGCTGACATAATTAATACAGAAATTAATTATTCCGAGGCTTAAACGAAGGAATTCGGCCAAAATCCCATGATCCCGGGTATATGCCCCAAATCCAATTTCTCGGGCCGATTCCAATTAACCAGCCCAATTTCCACCCACTTCGACACCGTCGAGACAAATGTCGAAATTGCCTCTGGTGCGATTCTTCTTTGTTAATTTTATATCCAACACTTCTTCAAACATGACATAATTAATAAGGAAATTAATCATTCGGAGGCCTAAACGAAGGAATTTGGATAAAATCCCGTGATATCCAGTATGTTCCCTGAGTCCAATTTCTGGGGCCATTTCCAATCAACCTGCCAAATTTCGGCCCATTTCGACACCATCGCGACAAATGACGAAATTGCCCCTGGTACGATTTTGCGGTGTTAATTTTCTGTCCAACACTTCTTCAGCCTGACATAAGTAATACGGAATTTAATTATTCGGAGGCCAAAAGGAGGGAATTTAGCTAAAATCCCGTGATCCTGGGTCTGTGCTTCGAGTCCAATTTCTATGGCCATTTCCAATCAACCTGCCATATTTCGGTCCATTCCGACACCATCGCGACAAATGACGAATTTACAGCTGGTGCGATTTTTCTTTGTGAATTTTCTGTCCAACACTTCTTCAACCTGACATAATTAATACGAAAATTAATTATTCGGAGGCCTAAACGAAAGAATTTGCCTAAAATCCCGTGATCCCGAGTCTGTGCTCCGAATCCAATTTCTAGGGCCATTTCCAATCGACCTACCAAATTTCGGCCAATTCCGACACCGTCGGAACAACTGACAAAATTGCCCCTGTTGCGGTTTGCCTTTGTTAATTTTCTATCCAACACTTCTTCAACCTGACATAATTAATACGGAAATTAACTATTCGGAGGCCTAAAATGAGGAATTTGGCTAAAACCTGTGATCCCAGGTCTGTGACCTGAATCTAATTTCTCGAGTCGTTTCCAATCAACCTGCCAAATTTCGGCCCATTCCGACACCGTCGCGACGAATGACGAAATTGGCCCTGGTGAGTTTTGCGTCGTTAATTTTCTGTCCAACATTTCTTCAACGTGACATAATTAATATCGAAATTAATTATTCGGAAGCCTAAATGAAGGAATTTGGCTAAAATTCTTTGATACTAGGTCTGTGACCCGAGTCCAATTTCTGGGGCCATTTCCAATTAACCTATCAAATTTCGGCCCATTCCGACACCATCGCTACAAATTACGAAATTGCCCCTCGTGCAGTTTTTCTTTGTTAATTTTCTGTCCAACACTTCTTCTACCTGACATAACTAATACGAAAATTAATTATTCGGAGGCCTAAACAAAAGAATTCAGCCAAAATCCCGTGATCCCGTGTCTGTTCCCCGAGTCCAATTTCTGGGGCCGTTTCCAATCAACCTGCCAAATTTCGGCCCATTCATACACCGTCGCGACAAATGACGAAATTGTCCCTGGTACGGTTTTGCGTTGTTAATTTTTAGTCCAACACTTCTTCAGCCTGACATAATTAATACGGAATTTAATTATTCGGAGGCCGAAAGGAGGGAATTTGTCTAAAATCCCATGATCCCGGGTCTGTGCCCCGAGTCCAATTTCTAGGTCCGTTTCCAATCAACCTGCTATATTTCGGCCCATTCCGGCACCATCGCGACAAATGACGAATTTACCCCTGGTGCGGTTTTTCTTTGTTAATTTTCGGTTCAACACTTCTTCAACCTAACATAATTAAAACGAAAATTAATTATTCGGAGGCCTAAACAAAGGAATTTGGCTAAAATCCCATGATCCCGAGTCTGTGCTCCGAGTCCAATTTCTAGGCCCATTTCCAATCAACTAGCCAAATTTCTGTCCATTCCGACACCTTTGCGACAAATGACAAAATTACCCCCGTTGCCATTTTCCATTACTAATTTTCTGTCCAATACTTCTTCAACCTGACATAATTAATACTGAAATTAATTATTCGGAGACCTAAACGAAGGAATTTGGCTAAAATTCTGTGATACCAGGTCTGTGCCCCAAGTCCAATTTCTGGTGCCATTTCTAATCAACCTAACAAATTTCTGCCCATTCTGACACCGTAGCGACAAATTTCGATATTGCTCCTCGTGCAGTTTTTCTTTGTTAATTTTCTGTCCAACACTTCTTCAACCTGACATAATTAATATGGAAATTAATTATTCGGAGGCCTAAACGAAGGAATTTGGCTAAAATCCCGTGATCCCGAGTCTGTGCTCTGTGTCCAATTTTTGGGGCCATTTCCATTCAGCCTGCCAAATTTCGACCCATTCCGACACCATCGTGGCAAATGACAAAATTGCCCCTGGTGCGGTTTTGTGTTGTTAATTTTCGGTCCAACATATCTTGAACCTGACATAATTAATACGAAAATTAATTATTCGGAGGCCTAAACAAAGAAATTTGGCTAAAATCCCGTGATCCCCGGTCTGTGCCCCGAGTCCAATTTCTCGGGCCATTTCCAATCAACCTGCCAAATTTCGGCCCATTCCAACATCGTCACGACAAATGACGAAATTTCCCCAGGTGAGGTTTGTCTTTGTTAATTTTCTGTCCAACACTTCTTCAACCTGACATAATTAATACGGAAATTAATTATTCGAAGGCCTAAATGAAGGAATTTGGCTAAAATCCTGTGATCCCGGGTCTGTGCCTTGAGTCCAATTTCTAGGATAATTTCCAATCAACCTGGCAAATTTTGGCCCATTCCAACACTATCGCGCCAAATGACGAAATTGCCCTTGGTGCGATTTAGCATTGTTAATTTTCTGTCCAACACATCTTCAACATCACATAATTAATACGAAAATTCATTATTCGGAGGCCTAAACGAAGGAATTTGGCTAAACTCCCGTGACCTCGAGTCTGTGCCCTGATTCCAATTTCTCGGACCATTTCCAATCAACCTGCCAATTTTCAACCCACTCCGACACCGTCGGGACAAATTTCAAAATTACCCCTTGTGCGAATTTTCTTTTTTAATTTTTTGTCCAACAATTCTTCAGCCTGACATAATTAATATGGAAATTAATTATTCGGGGGCGTAAACAAAGGAATTTGGCCAAAATCCCGTGATCCCGGGTATGTGCTCCGAATCCAATTTCTCGGACCAATTCCAATCAACCAGCCAAACTTCAGCCCACTCCGACACCGTCGAGACAAATTACGAAATTGCCTCTCGTGCGGTTTTCCTTTGTTAATTTTCTATCCAACACTTCTTCAACCTGACATAATTAATAAGGAAATTAATTATTTGGAGGCCTAAACGAAGGAAAATCCCATGATCCCGAGTCTGTGCTCCGGGTCCAACTTCTAGGGCCGTTTTCAATCACCTGCCAAATCTCGGCCCATTTCGACAACGTCGCGACAAATGACAAAATTGCCCTTGGTGCGATTTTTCTTTGTTAATTTTCTGTCCAACACTTCTTCAACCTGACGTAATTAATACGGAAATTAATTATTCGGAGGCCTAAACGAAGGAATTTGGCTAAAATCTCGTGATCCCGGGTATGTGCCCCGACTCCAATTTCTCGGGCCGTTTCCAATCAACCTATCAAATTTCGGCCCATTCCGACACCGTCGCGACAAATGACGAAATTGCCCCTGGTTCGATTTTGCGTTGTTAATTTTCTGTCCAACACTTCTTCAACCTGACGTAATTAATACGGAAATTAATTATTCGGAGGCCTAAACGAAGGAATTTGGCTAAAATCTCGTGATCCCGGGTATGTGCCCCGACTCCAATTTCTCGGGCCGTTTCCAATCAACCTATCAAATTTCGGCCCATTCCGACACCGTCGCGACAAATGACGAAATTGCCCCTGGTTCGATTTTGCGTTGTTAATTTTCTGTCCAACACTTCTTCAACCTGACGTAATTAATACGGAAATTAATTATTCGGAGGCCTAAACGAAGGAATTTGGCTAAAATCTCGTGATCCCGGGTATGTGCCCCGACTCCAATTTCTCGGGCCGTTTCCAATCAACCTATCAAATTTCGGCCCATTCCGACACCGTCGCGACAAATGACGAAATTGCCCCTGGTTCGATTTTGCGTTGTTAATTTTCTGTCCAACACTTCTTCAACCTGACGTAATTAATACGGAAATTAATTATTCGGAGGCCTAAACGAAGGAATTTGGCTAAAATCTCGTGATCCCGGGTATGTGCCCCGACTCCAATTTCTCGGGCCGTTTCCAATCAACCTATCAAATTTCGGCCCATTCCGACACCGTCGCGACAAATGACGAAATTGCCCCTGGTTCGATTTTGCGTTGTTAATTTTCTGTCCAACACTTCTTCAACCTGACGTAATTAATACGGAAATTAATTATTCGGAGGCCTAAACGAAGGAATTTGGCTAAAATCTCGTGATCCCGGGTATGTGCCCCGACTCCAATTTCTCGGGCCGTTTCCAATCAACCTATCAAATTTCGGCCCATTCCGACACCGTCGCGACAAATGACGAAATTGCCCCTGGTTCGATTTTGCGTTGTTAATTTTCTGTCCAACACTTCTTCAACCTGACGTAATTAATACGGAAATTAATTATTCGGAGGCCTAAACGAAGGAATTTGGCTAAAATCTCGTGATCCCGGGTATGTGCCCCGACTCCAATTTCTCGGGCCGTTTCCAATCAACCTATCAAATTTCGGCCCATTCCGACACCGTCGCGACAAATGACGAAATTGCCCCTGGTTCGATTTTGCGTTGTTAATTTTCTATCCAACACTTCTTCAACCTGACATAATTAATACAAAAATTAATTATTTGGAGGCCTAAACGAAGGAATTTGGGTAAAATTTTGTGATTCTAGGTCTGTGCCCCGAGTCTAATTTCTGGGGCCATTTCCAATCAACCTGCCAAATTTCGGCCCATTCCAACACAGTCGCGACAAATGGAAAAATTTCCCCTGGTTCAGTTTTTTCGTTGTTAATTTTCTGTCGAACACTTCTTCAGCCTGACATAATTAATACGAAAATTAATTATTCGGAGGCCTAAACGAAGGAATTTAGCGAAAATCCCATGATCCCCCGGGTGCGATTTTGCGTTGTTAATTTTCTATCCAACACTTCTTCAACCTGACATAATTAATACAAAAATTAATTATTTGGAGGCCTAAACGAAGGAATTTGGGTAAAATTTCGTGATTCTAGGTCTGTGCCCCGAGTCTAATTTCTGGGGCCATTTCCAATCAACCTGCCAAATTTCGGCCCATTCCAACACAGTCACGACAAATGGAAAAATTTCCCCTGGTTCAGTTTTTTCGTTGTTAATTTTCTGTCGAACACTTCTTCAGCCTGACATAATTAATACGGAATTTAATTATTCGGAGGCCAAAAGGAAGGAATTTGGCTAAAATCCCATGATCCTGGGTCTGTACTCCGAGTCCAATTTCTAGGGCTATTTCCAATCAACATGCCATATTTTGTCCCACTCCGACACCGTCGCGACAAATGAGGAATTTGCTCCTGGTGTGATTTTTCTTTGTTAATTTTCTATCAACACTTCTTCAACCTGACATAATTAATACGGAAATTAATTATTCGGAGAGAGGCCTAAACGAAGGAATTTGGCTAAAATCCCGTGATCCGGGGTCTGTGCCCCGAGTCCAATTTCTGGGCCATTTCCAATCAACCTGTCGAATTTCGGCCCATATCGACACCGTCGCGACAAATGACAAAATTGCCCCTGATGCGATTTGGAAATTAACTATTCGGAGGCCCAAATGAGTGAATTTAGCTAAAATCCTGTGATCCCGAGTCTGTGCCCCGAGTCCAATTTCTGGGGTCGTTTCCTATCAACTTGACAAATTTCAGCCCATTCCGACACTGTCGTGACAAATGACGAAATTGCCCATGGTGTGGTTTTTCTTAGTTAATTTTCTGTCCAACACTTCTTCAACCTGACATAATTAATACAGAAATTAATTATTCGGAGGCCTAAACGAAGGAATTTGACTAAAATCCCG
>NC_036253.1:17416922-17491550 GCF_002742605.1 Olea europaea var. sylvestris | reverse complement strand
CCTGGTGCTGTTTTGCGTTGTTAATTTTCTATCCAACACATCTTCAACCTGACATAATTAATACAAAAATTAATTATTCGGAGGCCTAACAGATGGAATTTGACTAAAATCCTGCGATCCCAGGTATGTGCCCCGAATCCAATTTCTCGGGCCGATTCCAATCAACCAGCCAAATTTCGGCCCACTCCGACATCGTCGAGACAAATGACGAAATTGCCTCTAGTGCGGTTTTTCTTTATTGATTTTCTGTCCAACACTTCTTCAACCTGACATAATGAATAAGGAAATTAATTATTCGGAGGCCTAAACGAAGGAGTTTGGCTAAAATCCCATGATCTCGGGTATGTGCCCCGAGTCCAATTTCTGGGGCCGTTTCCAATCAACCTGTCAAATTTCAGCCCATTTCGACATCGTCGCGACAAATGACAAAATTGTCCCTAGTACGATTTTGCGTTTTTAATTTTCTGTCCAACACTTCTTCAACCTAACATAATTAATAGTGAAATTAATTATATGGAGGCCTAAACGAAAGAATTTAGCTAAAATTCCGTGATCCCAGGTCTATGCCCCGAGTTCAATTTCTGGGGCCGTTTCTAGTCAACCTAATAAATTTCGGCCCATTCCGACATCGTCGCGAAAAATGACGAAATTGCCCCTCGTGCGGTTTTTCTTTGTTAATTTTCTGTCCAGCACTTCTTCAACCTGACATAATTAATACGAAAATTAATTATTCGGAGGCCTAAACGAAAGAATTTGCTTAAAATCCCGTGATCTCGAGTCTGTGTCCCGACTCCAATTTCTAGGGCCGTTTCCAATCAACCTGCCAAATTTCAGCCCATTATGACACCGACGCGACAAATGACAAAATTGCCCCTGGTGCAGATTTTCTTTGTTAATTTTCTCTCCAACACTTTTCAGCCTGACATAATTAATACGAAAACTAATTATTCGGAGGCCTAAATGAAGGAATTTGGCTAAAATCCCGTGATCCCGAGTATGTGCCTCGATTCCAATTTCGGCCCATTCCGACACCGTCATGACAAATAAAGAAGTTGACCCTTGTGCGGTTTCTCTTTGATAATTTTCTGTCCAACACATCCTCATCCCAACATAATTAATGCGAAAATTAATTATTCCGAGGCCTAAATGAAGGAATTTGACTAAAATCCCATGACCCCGGGTCTGTGCCCTGAGTCCAATTTCTATGGCCATTTCAAATCAACCTGCAAAATTTTGGCCCATTCCGACACCGTCACGACAAATGAAGAAATTGCCCCTGGTGCAGTTTTGCGTTGTTAATTTTCTATCCAACACTTCTTCAACCTGAAAAAATTTATACGGAAATTGATTATTCAGAGGCCTAGTGAAGGAATTTGGCTAAAATCCTGTGACGTCAGGTCTGTGCCCCAAGTCGAATTTCTAGGGTCATTTCCAATCAACTTGCCAAATTTCGGCCCAGTCCGACATCGTCGCGACAAATGGCAAAATCGCCCCTAGTGCGGTTTTACGTTGTTAATTTTCTGTCCAACACTTCTTTAGCCTGACATAATTAATACGAAAATTAATTATTCGGAGGCCTAAACAAAGGAATTTGGCCAAAATCCCGTGATCCCGGGTATGTGCCCCGAATCCAATTTCTCGGGCTGATTCCAATCAACCGGCCAAATTTTGGCCCACTCCGACACCGTCGAGACAAATGATAAAATTACCTCTGGTGTGGTTTTTCTTTGTTAATTTTCTATCCAGCACTTCTTCAACCTGACATAATTAATAAGGAAATGAATTATTCGGAGGCCTAAACGAAGGAATTTGGCTAAAATCAGGGGATCTCGGGTATGTGCCCCGAGTCCAATTTTTGGGGCCGTTTCCAATCAACCTGTCAAATTTTGGCCCATTCCGACACCGTCGTGACAAATGACAAAATTGCCCCTGGTTCGATTTTACGTTGTTAATTTTCTGTCCAACAATTCATCAACCTGACATAATTAATACGGAAATTAATTATTCGGAGGCCTAAACGAAGGAATTTGGCTAAAATCCCGTGATGTCGGGTCCGTGCCTCGAGTCCAATTTCTGGGGCCGTTTCCAATCAACCTGCGAAATTTCGGCCCATTCCGACATCTTCGCGACAAATGAAGAAATTGCCCCTGGTGCGATTTTGCGTTGTTAATTTCTGTCCAACGCTTCTTCAACCTGACAAAATTAATACGGAAATTAATTATTCAGAGGCCTAGACGAAAGAATTTGGCTAAAATCCTATGACGTCGGGTCTGTGCCCCGAGTCGAATTTCTAGGGTCATTTCCAATCAACTTACCAAATTTCGACCCAGTCTGACATCGTCGCGACAAATGGCAAAATCGCCCCTGGTGCGGTTTTGCGTTGTTAATTTTCTATCCAAAACTTCTTCAGCCTGACATAACTAATACGGAAATTAATTATTCAAAGGCCTAAAGGAAGGAATTTGGCCAAAATCCCCTGATCCTGGGTATGTGCCCCGAATCCAATTTCTCGGGCTGATTCCAATCAACCGGCCAAATTTCGGCCCACTTCGACACCGTGGAGACAAATGACAAAATTGCCTCTACTGTGATTTTTATTTGTTAATTTTCTAACCAGAACTTCTTCAACCTGACATAATTAATAAGGAAATTAATTATTCGGAGGCCTAAACGAAGGAATTTGGCTAATCCCCTGATCTCGGGTATGTGGCCCGAGTCCAATTTCCAGGGCCGTTTCCAATCAACCTGTCAAATTTCGGCCCATTCCGACACCGTCGCGATAAATGACAAAATTGCCCCTAGTTCGATTTTGCGTTGTTAATTTTCTGTCCAACAATTCATCAACCTGGCATAGTTAATACGGAAATTAGTTATTCGGAGGCCTAATTCAAGGAATTTGGCTAAAATCCCGTGATGTCGGGTCTATGCCCCGAGTCCAATTTCTGGGGCCGTTTCCAATCAACCTGCCAAATTTCGGCCCATTCCGACACCGTTGCGACAATTGACAAAATTGCCCCTAGTGCAGTTTTGCGTTGTTAATTTTCTGTCCAACACTTTTTCAACCTAACATAATTAATACGGAAATTAATTATTCGGAGGCCTAAACGAAGGAATTTGGCTAAAATCCCGTGATCCTGGGTATGTGCCCCAACTCCAATTTCTCGGGCCGTTTCCAATCAACCTTCCAAATTTTGGCCCATTCCGACACCGTCGCGACAAATGACGAAATTTCCCCCGATGCGATTTTTCTTTGTTAATTTTCTATCCAACACTTCTTTAGCCTGACATAATTAATATGGAATTAATTATTCGAAGGCCTAAACGAAGGAATCTGGCAAAAATCCTGTGATCTCGGGTATGTGCCCCGAATCCCATTTCTCGAGCCGATTCCAATCAACCAGCCAAATTTCGGCCCACTCCGACACCGTCGAGACAAATGATGAAATTGCCTCTGGTGCAATTTTTCTTTCTGATTTTCTATCCAACACTTCTTCAACCTGACATAATTAATAAGGAAATTAATTATTCGGAGGCCTAAACCAAGGAATTTGGCTAAAATACCGTGATTTCGTGTATGTGCCCTGAGTCCAATTTCTGGGGCCGTTTCCAATCAACCTATCAAATTTCAGCCCATTTCGACACCGTCGCGACAAATGACAAAATTGCCTGTGTGCAGTTTTTCTTTATTAATTTTCTATCCAACACTTCTTCAACCTGACATAATTAATAAGGAAATTAATTATTCCGAGACCTAAACGAAGGATTTGGCTAAAATCCCGTGATCTCGGGTATGTGCCCCGAGTCCAATTTCTGGGGCTGTTTCCAATGAACCTATCAAATTTCGGCCCATTTTGACATAGTCGCAACAAATGACAAAATTGCCCTTGGTTCGATTTTGCGTTGTTAATTTTCTGTCCAACACTTCTTTAGCCTGACATAATTAATGCGGAATTTAATTATTCGGAGGCCAAAACGAAGGAATTTGGGTAAAATCCCATGATCCCGGGTCTGTGCCCTGAGTCCAATTTATGGGGCCGTTTCCGATCAACCTGCAAAATTTAGGCCCATTCCGACACCGTCGCGACAAATAACGAATTTTGCTCTGGTGCGATTTTTCATTGTTAATTTTCTGTCCAACACTTCTTCAACCTGACATAATTAATTCGAAAATTAATTATTCGGAGCCCTAAACGAAGGAATTTGGCTAAAATCCCATGATCCCGGGTCTGTGCCTCGAGTCCAATTTCTGGGACCGTTTCCAATCGACCTGCAAAATTTTGGCCCATTCCGACACCGTCACGACAAATAATGAAATTGCCACTGGTGCGATTTTTCTTTGTTAATTTTCTGTCCAACACTTCTTCAACCTGACATAATTAATTCAAAAATTAATTATTCAGAGGCCTAAACGAAGGAATTTTGGCTAAAATCCCGTGATCTCAGGTCTATGCCTCGAGTCCAATTTCTGGGGCCGCTTCCAATCAACCTGCCAAATTTCGGCCCATTCCGACACCGTCGCGACAAATGACAAAATTGCCCCTAGTGCGACTTTGCGTTGTTAATTTTCTTTCCAACACATCTTCAACCTGACATAATTAGAACAAAAATTAATTATTCGAAGGCCTAGATGAAGGAATTTAGCTAAAATCCCATGATCCTGGGTCTGTGCTCCGAGACCAATTTCTGGGGCCGTTTCCAATCAACCTGCCTAATTTCAGCCCATTCAGACACCGTCGCGACATATAAAAAAATTGCCCCTAGTGCGGTTTGTCTTTGTTAATTTTCTATCCAACACTTCATCAACATGACATAATTAATTCGAAAATTAATTATTCGAGGCCTAAACGAAGGAATTTGGCTAAAATCCCGTGATCCCGGATCCATGCCCCGAGTCCAATTTCTCGGGCCGATTCCAATCAACCAGCCAAATTTCAACCCACTCCGACACCGTCGAGACAAATGACGAAATTGCCTCTGGTGCGGTTTTTCTTTATTGATTTTCTATCCAACACTTCTTCAACCTGACATAATTAATAAGGAAATTAATTATTCGGAGGCCTAAACCAAGGAATTTGGCAAAAATCCCGTGATCCCAGGTCTATACTCCGAGTCCAATTTCTAGGGCTATTTCCAATCAACATGCCATATTTTGGCCCACTCCGATACCGTCGCGACAAATGAGGAATTTTCCCCTGGTGCAATTTTTCTTTGTTAATTTCCTATCCAACACTTCTTCAACCTGACATAATTAATACGGAAATTAATTATTCGGAGGCCTAAACTAAGGAATTTGGCCAAAATCCCGTGATCCCGAGTACGTGCCCCGAATCTAATTTCTCGGGCCGATTCCAGTCAACCAGCCAAATTTTGGCCCACTCCGACACCGTCGAGACAAATGATGAAATTGCCTCTGGTGCGATTTTTCTTTCTGATTTTCTATCCAGCACTTCTTTAACCTGACATAATTAATAAAGAAATTAATTATTCGGAGGCCTAAACCAAGGAATTTGGCTAAAATACCGTGATTTCGGGTATGTGCCCAGAGTCCAATTTCTGGGGCCGTTTCCAATCAACCTATCAAATTTCAGCCCATTTCGACACCGTCGCGACAAATGACAAAATTGCCTCTGTGCAGTTTTTCTTTGTTAATTTTCTATCCAACACTTCTACAACCTGACATAATTAATACTGAACTTAATTATTCGGAGGCCTAAACTAGGGAATTTGTCTAAAATTCCGTGATCCCTCTGTGCCCCGAGTCCAATTTCTGGAGCCGTTTCCAATCAACCCAACAAATTTCGGCCCATTTCGACACCGTCGCAACAAATGACGAAATTGCCCTCATGTGCTTTTTCTCTGTTAATTTTCTGTCCAACACTTTTTCAATCTGACATAATTAATACGAAAATTAATTATTCGGAGGCCTAAACGAAGGAATTTGGATAAAATCCCGTGATCCCGGGTCTGTGCCCCAACTCTTATTTCTAGGGCCGTTTCCAATCAACCTGCCAAATTTTGGCCCATTCTAACACCGTCGCTACAAATGACAAAATTGCCCCTGGTACGGTTTTGCGTTGTTAATTTTCTGTCCAGCACTTTTTCAACCTGACATAATTAATACGGAAATTTATTATTCGGAGGCCAAACCAAAGGAATATGGCAAAAATCCCGTGATCCCTGGTCTTTGCCCCGAGTCCAATTTCTGGGGCCGTTTCCAATCAACCTGCCAAATTTCAGCCCATTTCGACGCCGTCGCGACAAATGACAAAATTGCCCCTAGTGCGGATTTTCTTTGTTAATTTCCTCTCCAGCACTTCTTCAGCCTGACATAATTAATACGGAAACTAATTATTCGAAGGCCTAAACGAAGGAATTTGGCTAAAATTTTGTGATCCTGAGGATGTGCCCCGTGTCCAATTTCTTGGGCCGTTTCCAATCAACCAGCCAAATTTCGACCCATTCCGACACTTTCGCGACAAATTACAAAATTGCCCCAAGTACAACTTTGCGTTGTTAATTTTCTATCCAACACATCTTCAACCTGACATAATTAATACGAAAATTAATTATTCGGAGGCCTAAACGATGGAATTTGGCTAAAATCCCCTAATCCCGAGTCTGTGCACCGAGCCCAATTTCTGGGGCCATTTGCAATCAACCTGCCAAATTTCGGCCCATTCAGACACCGTCGCGACAAATAACAAAATTGCCCCTGGTGCGATTTGTCTTTGTTAATTTTCTGCCCAACACTTCTTCAATCTGACATAATTAATACAGAAATTAATTATTCGGAGGCCTAGACAGAGTAATTTGGCTAAAATCCCGTGATCCCGGTCGATGCCCCGAGTCTGATTTCTCCGACTTTTTCCAATCAACCTGCCAAATTTCAGCCCCATTCCGACACCGTCGCGACAAATGACAAAATTGCCCCTTGTGCGGTTTTGCGTTATTGATTTTCTGTCCAACACTTCTTCAACCTGACATAATTAATACTAAAATTAATTATTCGGAGGCCTAAACGAAGGAATTTGGCTAAAATTCCATGATCCCAGGTCTGTGGTCCGAGTCCAATTTCTGGGGCCATTTCCAATCAACCTAACAAATTACGGCCCATTCCGACACCGTCGCGACAAATGATGAATTTGCCCCTCGTGCGGTTATTTCTTTGTTAATTTTCTGTCCAACACTTCTTCAACCTGACATAATCAATACGGAAATTAATTATTCGGGGGCCTAAACGAAGGAATTTGGCTAAAATCCCGTGATCTCGGGTCTGTGCCCCGACTCCAATTTCTAGGGCCGTTTCCAATCAACCTGCCAAGTTTCGGGCCATTCCTACACCATCGTGACAAATGATAAAATTGCCCCTGGTACGATTTTGCATTGTTAATTTTCTATCCAACACTTTTTCAACCTGAGATAATTAATACGAAAATTAATTTTTCGGAGGCCTAAACGAAGGAATTTGGCTAAAATCCCGTGATCCCGGGTCTATGCTTGGAGTCCAATTTCTGGGGCGTTTCCAATCAAGCTGCCAAATATCGGCCCATTCCGACACCATCGTGACAAATGACGAAATTGCCCCTGGTGTGGTTTTACGTTGTTAATTTTCTGTCAAACACTTCTTCAACCTGACAAAATGAATACGAAATTTAATTATTCGGATGCCTAAATGAAGGAATTTGGCTAAACTCCCGTGATGTCGGGTCTGTGCCCCGAAGTCCAATTTCTAGGGTCGTTTCCAATTAACTTGCCAAATTTCGGCCCATTCCGACGCCATCATGACAAATGACAAAATTGCCCTTGGTGCGGTTTTGCGTTGTTAATTTTCTGTCCAACACTTTTTCAACATGACATAATTAATACGAAAATTAACTATTTGGAGCCCAAAACAAAGAAATTTGGCTAAAATCCCTTGATCCAGGGTATGTGCCCTGAATCCAATTTCTCGGGCTGTTTCCAATAAACCTTCCAAATTTGGGGCCAATCCGACACCGTTGCGACAAATGACGTAATTTCCCCTGGTGCGGTTTTTCTTTGTTAATTTTCTGTCCAACAATTCTTCAGCCTGACATAATTAATACGGAAATTAATTATTCGGAGGCCTAAACGAAGGAATTTGGCAAAATTCCCGTGACCCGAGTATGTGCCCCGAATCCAATTTCTCGGGCTGAATCCAATCAACAGCCAAATTTCGGCTCACTCTGACACCGTCGAGACAAATGACGAAATTTCCCCCGGTGCGGTTTTGCTTTGTGAATTTTCTATCCAGCACTTCTTCAACCTAACATAATTAATAACGAAATTAATTATTCGGAGGCCTCAACGAAGGAATTTCGTTAAAATTCCCTTGGTCTCGGGTATGTGCCCCGAGTCCAATTTCAGGGGCCGTTTCCAATTAACCTGTCAAATTTCGGCACATTCCGACACCGTTGCGACAAATGACAAAATTGCCCCTGGTGCGGTTTTTCTTTGTTAATTTTCTGTCCAACACTTCTTCAACCTGACATAATTAATACGAAAATTAATCATTCGGAGGCCAAAACGAAGGAATTTGGCTAAAATCCCGTGATACCGGGTCTGTGCCCCGAGTCCAATTTCTGAGGCCGTTTCCAATCAACCTTCCCAATTTCGGCCCATTCCGACACCGTCGCGAAAAATGACGAAATTTCCCCCGGTGCGGTTTTTCTTTGTTAATTTTCTGTCCAACACTTCTTCAGCCTAACATAATTAATACAAAAATTAATTATTCGGAGGCCTAAACGAAGGAATTTGGCCAAAATCCCGTGATCCCGGGTATGTGCCCCGAATCCAATTTCTCGGGCCTATTCCAATCAACCAGCCAAATTTCAGGCCTCTCCGACACCATCGAGACAAATGATGAAATTGCCTACGTTGCGGTATTTCTTTATTAATTCTCTATCCAACACTTCTTCAACCTGACATAATTAATAAGGAAATTAATTATTCAGAGGGCTAAACGAAGGAATTTGGCTAAAATCCCGTGATCTCGAGTACGTGCTCGGAGTCCAATTTCTAGGGCCGTTTCTGATCAACCTATCAAATTTCGGGCCATTCCGACACCGTCGCGACAAATGACAAAATTGCCCCTAGTTCGGTTTTGCTTTGTTAATTTTCTGTCCAACACTTCTTCAGCCTAACATAATTAATACGGAATTTAATTATTCGGAGGCCAAAACGATGGAATTTGGCTAAAATCCCTTGATCCCGGGTCTGTGCCCCGACCCCAATTTCTAGGGTCGTTTCCAATCAACCTGCCAAATTTTGACCCATTAAGACACCGTAGCGACAAATAACAAAATTACCCCTGGTGCGGTTTGTCTTTGTTAATTTTCTGTCCAACACTTTTTCAACCTGACATAATTAATACGGAAATTAATTATTCAGAGGCCTAAACAAAGGAATTTAGCTAAAATCCCATGATCCTGGGTCTATGCCCCGAGTCCAGTTTCTCAGGCCGTTTCCAATCGACTTGCCAAATTTCGGCCCATTCCGACACCGTCACGACAAATGACCAAATTATCCCTTGTGCAATTTTACGTTATTAATTTTCTGCCCAACACTTCTTCAGCATGACATAATTAATACTAAAATTAATTATTCGGAGGCCTAAACGAAGGAATTTGGCTAAAATTCTGTGATTCCAGGTCTTTGCCCCGGGTCCAATTTCTGGGGCCATTTCCAACCAACCTAATAAATTTCAGCCCATTCCGACACCGTCGCGACAAATGACGAAATTGTCCCTGGTTTCGGATTTTCTTTGTTAATTTTCTCTCCAACACTTCGTCAGCCTGACATAATTAATACTGAAATTAATTATTCGGAGGCCTAAATGAAGGAATTTGGCAAAAATCCTGTGATCCTGGGCATGTGCCCCGAGTCCAATTTCTCGGGCCGTTTCCAATCAACGTGCCAAATTTCTGGCAATTCCGACACCGTCGCGACAAATGACGAAATTGCCCCTTGTACGGTTTTTCTTTGATAATTTTCTGTCCAACACATCTTCAACCTAACATACTTAATACGAAAATTGATTATTCCGAGGCCTAAACGAAGGAATTTGACTAAAATCACGTGATCCCGAGTCTGTGCCCCGAGTCCAATTTCTATGGCCATTTCCAATCAACCTGCCAAATTTCAGCCCATTTCGACACCGTCACGACAAATGATGAAATTGCCCCTGGTGTGGTTTTGCGTTGTTAATTTTCTGTCCAACACTTCTTCAACCTGACAAAATTAATACGAAAATTAATTATTCGGAGGCCTAAACGAAGGAAATTTTCTTTCCAACACTTCTTCAACCTGACAAAATTAATACGAAAATTAATTATTCGGAGGCCTAAACGAAGGAAATTGGCTAAAATCCCGTGATGTCGGGACAGTGCCCCGAGTCAAATTTCTAGGGTCGTTTCCAATCAACTTGCCAAATTTCGGCCAATACCGACAACGTCACGACAAATGAAAAAATTGCCCCTGGTGCGGTTTTGCGTTGTTAATTTTCTGTCCAACACTTTTTTAACCTGACATAATTAATACAGAAATTAATTATTCGAAGGCCTAAACGAAGGAATATGGCTAAAATCCCGTGATCCCGGGTATGTGCCCTGACTCCAATTTCTCGGGTCGTTTCCAATCAATCTTCCAAATTTCGGCCCATTCTGACACCGTCGCAACAATTGACGAAATTTCCCTTGGTGCGGTTCTTCCTTGTTAATTTTCGGTCCAACACTTCTTCAGCCTGACATAATTAATACGGAAATTAATTATTCGGAGGCCTAAACGAAGGAATTTAGCTAAAATCCCGTGAACCCGAGTATGTGCCCCGACTCCAATTTCTCGGGCCATTTCTCGCGACAAATGACGAAATTTCCCCTCGTGTGGTTTTTCTTTGTTAATTTTCTATCCAACACTTTTTCAGCCTGACATAATTTAATACGGAAATTAATTATTCGAAGGACTAAATGAAGGAATTTGGCCAAAATCCCATGATCCAGGGCATGTGCCCCGAATCCAATTTCTCGGGGCGATTCCAATCAACCAGCCAAATTTCGGCACACTCCGATACCATCGAGACAAATGAAGAAATTGCCTCCGATGCGGGTTTTCTTTATTAATTTTCTATCCAACACTTCTTCAACCTGACATAATTAATAAGGAAGTTAATTATTCAGAGGCCTAAACGAAGGAATTTGGCTAAAATTTCGTGATCTCGGGTATGTGCCCGGAGTCCAATTTCTAGGGCCGTTTCCAATCAACCGATCAAATTTCGGCGCATTCCGACACCGTTGCGATAAATGACAATATTGCCCATGGTTCGATTTTGCGTTGTTAATTTTCTATCCAACACTTCTTCATCCTGACATAATTAATATGGAATTTAATTATTCGAAGGCCAAAATGAAGGAATTTGGGTAAAATCCCATGATCTCGAGTCTGTGCCCCGAGTCCAATTTCTGGGGCCGTTTCCAATCAACCTGCCAAATTTGGGCCCATTCCGACACCGTCACGACAAATGACGAATTTGCGCCTGGTGAAGTTTGTCTTTGTTAATTTTCTGTCCAACACTTCTTCAACCTGACATAATTAATAAGGAAATTAATTATTCGGAGGCCCAAACGAAGGAATTTGGCTAAAATCCCGTGATCCCGGGTTTGTGCCCCGAGTCCAATTTCTGGGGCCGTTTCCAATCAACCTACCAAATTTCAGCACATTCCGACACCATCGCGACAAATGATAAAATTGCCCCTGGTGCGATTTTACGTTGTTAATTTTCTGTCCAACACATCTTCAGCCTGACATAATTAATACGAAATTTAATTATTCGGAGGCATAAACGAAGGAATTTGGCTAAAATCCCGTGATCCTGGGTTTGTGCCCGGAGTCCAGTTTCTCAGGCCGTTTCCAATCAGCCTGCCAAATTTCGTCCCATTTCGACACCGTCACGACAAATGACGAAATTTCCGCTGGTGCGGTTTGTCTATGTATATTGTCCGTCCAACACTTCTTCAACCTGACATAATTAATATGGAAATTAATTATTCGGAGGCCTAAACGAAGGAGTTTGGCTAAAACCCCGTGATCCTTGGTCTGTGCCCCGACTCCAATTTCTGGGGCCGTTTCCAATCAACTTGCCAAATTTCAGCCCATTCCGACACTGTTACGACAAATGATAAAATTGCCCCTGGTGCGGTTTTGCGTTGTTAATTTTCTGTCCAACACTTCTTCAACCTGACATAATTAATATGGAAATTAATTATTCAGAGCTCCGAAAGAAGGAATTTGGCTAAAATCCCGTGATCCTAGGTCTGCGCCCCGAGCCCAATTTCTGGGGCTGTTTCCAATCAACCTGCCAAATTTTGGCCCATTCAGACACCGTCACGACAAATAACAAAATTGCCCCTGGTGCGGTTTTTCTTTGTTAATTTTTGTCCAACACTTCTTCAGCCTGAAGTAATTAATATGGAAATTAATTATCTTGAGGCCTAAACGAAGGAATTTGGCTAAAATCTCGTGATCCTGGGTATGTGCCTCGAGTACAATTTCTCGGGCCGCTTCCAATCAACCTGCCAAATTTCAGCCCATTCCGACTCCGTCGCGTCAAATGACAAAATTGCCCATGGTACAGTTTTTCTTTGTTAATTTTTTGTCCAACACATCTTCAACTTGACATAATTAATACGGAAATTAATTATTCGGAGGCCTAAATGAAGGAATTTGGCTAAAATTCCGTTATCCCGAGTCTGTGCCCCGAGTCCAATTTCGGGGACCGTTTCCAATGAAGCTGCCAAATTTCTGCCCATTCCAACACTGTCGCGACAAATAACGAAATTGCCCTTGGTGCGGTTTTACGTTGTTAATTTTCTGTCCAACACATTTTCAACCTGACATAATTAATACCAAAATTAATTATTCGGAGGCATAAATGAAGGAATTTTTCTTAAATCCCGTGATCCTGGGCTTGTGCCCCAACTCTAGTTTCTCGGGCCATTTCCAATCAGCCTGGTAAATTTTGGCCCATTCCGACACAGTCGCGACAAATGACGAAATTTCCCCTGGTGCGGTTTGCCTTTGTTTATTTTCCGTCCAACACTTCTTCAACCTGACATAATAAATACGAAAATTAATTATTCGGAGGCCTAAACGAAGGAGTTTGGGTAAAATCCTGTGATCCCAGGTCTGTGACCCGAGTCCAATTTCTGGGGCCGTTTCCAATCAACCTGCCAAATTTTGGCCCATTCCGACACCATTGCAACAAATGACAAAATTGCCCCTGGTGCGGTTTTGCGTTGTTAATTTTCTGTCCAACACTTCTTCAACCTGACATAATTTATACAAAAATTAATTATTCGGAGGTCTGAAAGAAGGAATTTGGCTAAAATCTCGTGATCCTGGGTTTATGACCCGAGGCCAATCTCTGGGGCCATTTCCAATCAACCTGCCAAATTTTGGCCCATTCTGACACCGTCATGACAAATAAAAAAATTGCACCTGGTGCGATTTTTCTTTTTTAATTTTCTATGCAACACTTCTTCAGCCTGACATAATTAATACAGAAATTAATTATTCGGAGGCCTAAACGAAGGAATTTGGCTAAAATCTCGTGATCCTGGGTACGCGCCCCGAGTCCAATTTCTCGGGGCCGCTTCCAATCAACCTGCCAAATTTTTGCCCATTCCGACACCGTCGTGACAAATGACGAAATTGCCCCTGGTACGATTCTACATTTTTAATTTTCGGTCCAACACATCTTCAACCAGACACAATTATTACGGAAATTAATTATTCAGAGGCCTAATCGAAGGAATTTGGCTAAAATCCCATGATCCCGGGTATGTAACCCAAGTCCAATTTCTCGGGTCGCTTCCAATCAACCAGCCAAATTTCAGCCCATTTCGACACCTTCGTGTCAAATGACGAAATTGCCCCTGCTGCGATTTTTCTTTATTAATTTTCCGTCCAACAAATCTTCAACCTGACATAATTAATACAGAAATTAATTATTCGGAGGCCTAAATGAAGGAATTTGGCTAAAATCCCGTGATCCCGAGTCTATGCCCTGAGTCCAATTTCTGGGGCCGTTTCCAATCAACCTGCCAAATTTCTGCCCATTCTAACACTATTGCGACAAATGACGAAATTGCCCCTGGTGCGATTTTGCGTTGTTAATTTTCTGTCCAACAAATCTTCTACCTGACACAATTAATACGGAAATTAATTATTCGGAGGTCTAAACGAAAGAATTTGGCTAAAATAGGTCTATGCCCTGAGTCCAATTTCTAGGGCCATTTCCAATCAACCTGCCAAATTTGGGCCCATTCCGACACCGTCGCGACAAATGACAAAATTGCACCTGGTGCGGTTTTTCTTTGTTAATTTTCTGTCCAACACTTCTTCATCCTGACATAATTAATATGGAATTTAATTATTCGGAGGCCAAAACGAAGGAATTTGGCTGAAATCTCGTGATCCTGGGTACGTGCCCCGAGTCCAATTTCTCGGGCCGCTTCCAATCAACCTGCCAAATTTCTGCCCATTCCGACACCGTCGTGACAAATGACGAAATTGCCCCTTGTGCGATTCTACATTTTTAATTTTCGGTCCAACACATCTTCAACCTGAGACAATTAATACGAAAATTAATTATTCGGAGGACTAAACGAAGGAATTTGGCTAAAATCTCGTGATCCCAGGTCTATGCCCTGAGTCCAATTTGTAGGGCCATTTCCAATCAACCTGCCAAATTTCGGCCCATTCCAACACCATCGTGACAAATAATGAATTTGCCCCTGGTGAGGTTTGTCTTTGTTAATTTTCTGTCCAACACTTCTTCAACCTGACATAATTAATACGGAAATTACTTATTCGGAGGCCTAAACGAAGGAATTTGGCTAAAATCCTGTGATCCCAGGTTTGTGCCCCGAGTCCAATTTCTGGGGCCGTTTCCAATCAACTTGCCAAATTTCGGCCCATTTCGACACCGTCACGACAAATAACGAAATTGCCTCTAGTGCGATTTTTCTTTGTTCATTTTCTGTCCAACACTTTTCAACCCGGCATAATTAATACGAAAATTAATTATTCGGAGGCCCAAATGAAGGAATTTGGCTAAAATCCCGTGATCACCGGTCTGGGCTCCGAGTCCAATTTCTGGGGCCATTTCCAATCAACCTACCAAATTTCAGCCCCGTCCAACCACATCGTGACAAATGACAAAATTGCCCCTGGTGCGATTTTGCATTGTTAATTTTCTGTCCAACACATCTTCAGCCTGACGTAATTAATACGGAAATTAATTATTCGGAGGCCTAAATGAAGGAATTTGGCTAAAATCCTGTGATCCTGGGTCTGTGCCCCGAGTCCAATTTCAGGGGCCGTTTCCAATCAACCTGCCAAATTTCAGCCCCGTCCAACCACGTCGCGACAAACGACAAAATTGCCCCTGGTGCGATTTTGCGTTGTTAATTTTCTGTCCAACACATCTTCAGCCTGACATAATTAATACGGAAATTAATTATTCGGAGGCCTAAACGAAGGCAACACATCTTCAGCCTGACATAATTAATACGGAAATTAATTATTCGGAGGCCTAAACGAAGGAATTTGGCTGAAATCCTGTGATCCTGGGTCTGTGCCCCCAGTCCAATTTCAGGGGCCGTTTCCAATCAACCTGCCAAATTTCGGCCCATTCCGACAACATCGCGACAAATGACAAATTTACCCCTGGTGAGGTTTGTCTTTGTTAATTTTCTATCCAACACTTCTTCAACCTGACATAATTAATATGGAAATTAATTATTCGAAGGCCTAAACGAAGGAATTTGGCTAAAATCCCGTAATGCTGGGTCTGTGCCCCGTGTCCAATTTCTAGGGCCATTCCCAACCAACCTGCCAAATTTCGACCCATTTCGACACCATTACAACAAATGACAAAATTGGCCCTGGTGCGGTTTTGCGTTGTTAATTTTCTGTCCAACACTTTTTCAACCTGACATAATTAATACTGAAATTAATTATTCGGAGGCCTAAACGAAGGAATTTGGCTAAAATCCCATGATCCCACGTACGTAACCCGTCTCCAATTTCTCGGGCCGTTTCCAATCGACCTTCCAAATTTCGGCCCATACCGACCAGTCGCGAAAAATGACGAAATTCCCCCTGGTGCGATTTTTCTTTGTCAATTTTCTGTCCAACACTTCTTCAGCCTGACATAATTAATACGAAAATTAATTATTCGGAGCCCTAAAGGAAGGAATTTGACCAAAATCCCGTGATCCCGGGTATGTGCCCCGAATCAAATTTCTCGGGCCGATTGCAAACAACCAGCCAAATTTCGCCCCATTCCGACACTGTCGAGACAAATGAGGAAATTTCCCCTGGTGCGGTTTTTCTTTGTTAATTTTCTATCCAACACTTCTTCAGTCTGACATAATTAATAAGGAAATTAATTATTCGGAGGCCTAAACGAAGGAATTTGGCTAAAATCCCGTGATCTCGGGAATATACCTCGAGTCCAATTTCTGGGGCCGTTTCCAATCAACCTGTCAAATTTCGACCCATTCCGATACCGTTGCGACAAATGACAAAATTGCCCCTGGTTCGATTTTTCGTTGTTAACTTTCTGTCCAACACTTCTTTAGCCTGACATAATTAATACAAAATTTTATTATTCGGAGCCTAAACGAAGGAATTTGGATAAAATCCCGTGATCCCGGGTCTGTGCCCCGATGCCAATTTCTGGGGCCGTTTCCAATCGACCTGGCAAATATCGGCCCATTCCGACATCGTCGCGACAAATAACAAAATTGCCCCTAGTCCGATTTTTCTTTGTTAATTTTTTGTCCAATCCCTCTTCAACCTGACATAATTAATATGGAAATTAATTATTTGGAGGCCTAAACGAAGGAATTTGGCTAAAATCCAGTTATCCCGGGTCTGTGCCCCGAGTCCAATTTCTAGGGCCATTTTCAATCAACCTGCCAAATTTTGGCCCATTCCGATACCGTCACGAGAAATGACGAAATTGCCCCTGGTGTGGCTTTCTTTGATTATTTTCTTTCCAACACTTCTTCAACCTGACATAATTAATACGAAAATTAATTATTCGAAGGCCTAAACGAAGGAATTTGGCCAAAATCTCGTGATCCCAGGTCTATGCCCTGAGTCCAATATCTCGGGTCGTTTCCAATCAACCTGCCAAATTTCGGCCCATTCCGACACCGTCGTGACAAATGATGAAATTGCACTTGGTGCGATTTTGCGTTGTTAATTTTTTATCCAGCACTTCTTCAACCTGACATAATTAATATGAAAATTAATTATTAGGAGGCCTAAACGAAGGAATTGGGGAAAAATCCTGAGATCTCATGTTTGTGCCCCGTGTCCATTTTTTGGGGCCGTTTCCAATCAACCTGCCAAATTTCGGCCCATTCCGACACAGTCGCAAAAATTACGAAATTGCCCCTGCTGCGGCTTTTCTTTGTTAATTTTCTTTCCAATACTTCTTCAACCTGACATAATTAATACAGAAATTAATTATTCGGAGGCCTAAACGAAGGAATTTGGTTAAAATCCCGTGATCCCGGGTTTGCGCCCCGAGTCCAATTTCACAGGCCGTTTCCAATCAACCTACCAAATTTTGTCCCAATTCGACATCGTCGCGACAAATGACGAAATTGCCCCTTGTGCGGTTTTGCGTTGTTAATTTTTTGACCAACTCTTCTTCAGCCTGACATAATTAATAAAAGAATTAATTATTCGGAGGCCTAAACGAAGGAATTTGGCTAAAATTCCGTGACCCTGAGTCTATGCCCCGAGTCCAATTTCTCGGGCCATTACCAATCAACCTGCCAAATTTCGGCCCATTCCGACATCGTCACGACAAATGACGAAATTGGCCCTGGTGCGGTTTTGCGTTGTTAATTTTCTGTCCAACACTTCTTCAACCTGACATAATTAATTCAGAAATTAATTATTCGAATTCCTAAACAGAGGAATTTGGCGAAAATCCCGTGATCCCGAATCTGTGCCGCGAGTCCAATTTCTCGGGCCATTTCAATCAACCATCCAACTTTCGGCCCATTCCGACACCGTTGCGACAAATGATAAAATTACCCCTGGTGCGGCTTTTCTTTGTTAATTTTCTTTCCAACACTTCTTCAACCTAACATAATTAAAACGGAAATCAATTATTCGGAGGCTTAAACGTAGGAATTTGGCTAAAATTCGGGTATCCCGGGTCTGTGCCCCGAGTCCAATTTCTCTGGCCGTTTCCAATCAACCTGTCGAATTTGGCCCATTTCGACACCGTCGCGACGAATGACAAAATTGCCCCTGGTATGGTTTTACGTTGTTAATTTTCTGTCCAACACTTCTTCAATCTGACATAATTAATACGAAAATAAATTATTCGGAGGCGTAAACGAAGGAATATGGCTAAAATCCCGTGATCCTGAGTTTGTGTCGCGAGTCCAATTTCTCGGGCCGTTTCCAATCAACCATCTAAATTTTAGCCCATTCCGACACCGTTGCGACAAATGATGAAATTGCCCTCGGTGCGGCTATTCTTTGTTAATTTTCTTTGTAACACTTCTGCAACAAGACATAATTAATAGGGAAATTAATTATTTGGAGGCCTAAACGAAGGTATTAGGTTAAAATTTCGTGATCCCGAGTCTGTACCCCGAGTCCAATTTCTCGGACCGTTTCCAATCAACCTGCCAAATTTCGATCCATTCTGACATCGTCTCGATAAATGACGAAAGTGCCTCAGGTACGATTTTGCGTTGTTAATTTTCTGTTGAAAACTCCTCCAACATGACATAATTAATACGGAAATTAATTATTCGGAGGCGTAAATGAAGGAATTTGGCTAAAATCCCGTGATCCCGGGTCTGTGCCCAGAGTCCAATTTTTGGGGCCGTTTCCAATCAATCTGCCAAATTTCGGACCATTCCAACACTGTCGCGACAAAAAAAGACCAAATTGCCCCGGGTGCGATTTTACGTTGTTAATTTTCTGTCCAACACTTCTTCAACCTGACATAATTAATACGGAAATTAATCATTTGGAGGCCTAAAAGAAAGAATTTGGCTAAAATCCCGCGTTCCCAGGTCTGTGCCCCGAGTCCAATTTCACGGGCCGTTTCTAATCAACCTGCCAAATTTCGGCCCATTCCGACACTATCGCGACAAATGACGAAATTGCCCCTGGTGCGGCTTTTCTATGTTAATTCTCTTTCCAACACTTCTTCAACCTGACATAATTAATACGAAAATTAATTATTTGGAGGCCTAAACGAAGGAATTTGGCTAAAATACCGTGATCCAGGGTCTGTGCCCCGAGCCCAATTTCTCGGGCCGTTTCCAATTAACCTACCAAATTTCGACCTATTCTGACACCGTCGCGACAAATGACGAAATTGCCCCTGGTGCGGTTTTGCGTTGTTAATTTTCTGTCCAAAACTTTTTCAACATGACATAATTAATACGGAAATTAATTATTCGGAGGCCTAAACGAAGGAATTTGTCTAAAATCCCGTGATCCCGGGTCTGTGTCCCGAGTCCAATTTCTGGGGCCCTTTCCAATCAACCTTCCAAATTTTGGCTCATTCCGACACCGTCGCGACAAATGACGAAATTGCCCCAGGTGCGATTATACATTGTTAATTTTTTGTCCAACACTTCTTCAACCTGACATAATTAATACGAAAATTAATTATTCGGAGGCATAAACGAAGGAATTTGGCTAAAATCCCATGAGCCCAAGTCTGTGCTCTGAGTCCAATTTTTTGGGCCGTTTCCAATCAATCTGCCAAATTTCGGCCCATTCCGACACCATCGCGACAAACGACCGAATTGCCCCTGGTGCGATTTTGCGTTGTTAATTTTCTATCCAACGCTTCTTCGACCTGACATAATTAATACGAAAATTAATTATTCGGAGGCCTAAACGAAGGAATTTAGGTAAATCCCGAGATCTCGGGTCTGTTCCCCGTGACCATTTTCTGGGGCCGTTTCCAATCAACCGACCAAATTTCGGCCCATTCCGACACAGTCGTGAAAAATGACGAAATTGCCGCTGCTGCGACTTTTCTTTGTTAATTTTCTTTCCAATACTTCTTCAACCAGACATAATTAATACGGAAATTAATTATTCGGAGGCGCAAACGAAGGAATTTGGGTAAAATCCCTAGATCTCGGGTCTGTGCCCCGAGTCCAATTTGTGGGGCCGTTTCCAATCAACCTGCTTAATTTCGGTCCATTCCGACATCGTCCCGACAAATGACGAAATTACCCCCGGTGCGACTTTTCTTTGTTTATTTTCTTTCCACGATTTCTTCAACCTGACATAATTAATACGAAAATTAATTATTCGGAGGCCTAGAGGAAGGAATTTGGCTAAAATTTGGTGATCCCGGGTCTCTAATCGAGTCTAATTGCTAGGGCCGTTTCCAATCAACCTCCCAAATTTTGACCCATTTCGACACCGTCGTGTCAAATGACGAAATTGCCCCTGGTGCGGTTTTGCGTTGTTAATTTTCTATCCAACACTTCTTCAACCTTACATAATTAATACGAAAATTAATTATGCGGAGGCCTAAACGAAGGAATTTGGGTAAAATCCCGAGATCTCGGGTCCACGCCCCGTGTCCGATTTCTGGGGTCGTTTCCAATCACCCTGCCAAATTTCAGCCCATTCCTACACTGTCGCAAAAAATGACGAAATCGCCCCTGCTGCGGCTTTTCGTTGTTAATTTTCTTTCCAACACTTCTTCAACGTGGCATAAAAAATATGGAAATTAATTATTCAGCGGCCTAAACGAAGGAATTTGGCTAAAATCCCATGATCCCACGTCTGTGCCCCGAGTCCAATTTCTCGGGCCGTTTCCAATCAACCTACCAAATTTCGGCCCATTCCGACACCGTCGCAACAAATGATGTAATTGCCCATGGTGCGGTTTTGCGTTGTTAATTTTCTGTCCAACACTTCTTCAACCTAAAATAATTAAAATGCAAATTAATTATTAGAAGGCCTGAATGATGGAATTTGGGTCAAATCCTGAGATCTCGGGTCCATGCCCCGAGTCCAATTTTTGGGGCCGTTTCTAATCAGCCTGCCAAATTTCGGACGAAATTGTCCCTGGTACTGCTTTTCTTTGTTAATTTTCATTCCAACACTTCTTCAACCTGACATAATTAATACGAAAATTAATTATTCGGATGCCTAAACGAAGGAATTTGGCTAAAATCCGGTGATCTCGGGTCTATGCCCCGAGTCCAATTTCTCAGGCCGTTTCCAATCAGCCAGTCGAATTTCGGCCCATTCCGACACCGTCGCGACAAATTACGAAGTTGCCCCTAGTGTGTTTTTGCATTGTTAATTTTCTGTCCGACACTTCTTCAACTTGACATAATTAATACAGAAATTAATTATTCGGAGGCCTAAACGAAGGCATTTCGCTGAAGTCCCTTGATCCCAGGTCTGTGCCTCGAGTCAAATTTCTGGGGCCGTTTCCAATCAACCTCCAAAATTTCGGCCCATTCCGACACCGTGGCGACAAATGACGAAATTGCCCCTGCTGCGACTTTTCTTTGTTTATTTTCTTTCCAACACTTTTTCAACCTGACATAATTAATACGAAAATTAATTATTTGGAGGTGCAAACAAAGGAATTTGGGTAAAATCCCGAGGTCACGGGTCTGTGCCCCTATCTAATTTCTGGGGCCGTTTCCAATCAACCAGCCAAATTTCGGCCCATTCTGACACCGTCGCGACGAATGACGAAATTGCCCCTGGTGTGGCTTTTCTTTGTTAATTTTCTTTCCAACACTTCTTCAACCTAACATAATTAGTACGGAAATTAATTATTTGGAGGCCTAAATGAAGGAATTTGGCTAAAATCTCGTGATCCTGGGTCTGTGCCCCGAGTCTAATTTCTCAGGCCATTTCCAATCAACTGCCAAATTTCGGCCCATTCCGACACCGTCGCGACAAATGACGAAATTGCCCCTGGTGCAATTCTGCGTTTTTTATTTTGTGTCCAACACTTCTTCAACCTGACATAATTAATACGGAAATTAATTATTCGGAGGCCTAAACGAAGGAATTTGGCTAAAATCCCGTGATCCCTGGTCTATGCCCCGGGTCCAATTTCTCGTGTCATTTCTAATCAACCTACCAAATTTCGGCCCATTCCGGCACCGTCGTGACAATTGATGAAATTGCCCCTGGTGCGGTTCTGCACTGTTAATTTTCTGTCCAACACTTCTTCAAACTGACATAATTAATTCAGAAAATTAATTATTCGGAGGACTGAACGGAGGAATTTGGCTAAAATCCCGTGATCCTGGGTCTGTGCCCCGAGTCCAATTTCTCGGGCCATTTCCAATCAACCTGTCAAATTTTAGCCAATTCCGCCACTGTCTTGACAAATGACGAAATTGCCCTTGGTGTGGTTTTGCGTTGTTAATTTTCTGTCCAACACTTCTTCAACCTGACATAATTAATACGGAAATTAATTATTCGGAGGCCTCAACGAAGGAATTTGGCTAAAATCCCGTGATCCCGGGTTTATGCCTCGAGTCCAATTTCGCAGGCCGTTTCCAATCAACCTGCCAAATTTCGGCCAATTCCGCCACTGTCTTGACAAATGACGAAATTGCCCTTGGTGTGGTTTTGCGTTGTTAATTTTCTGTCCAACACTTCTTCAACCTGACATAATTAATACGGAAATTAATTATTCGGAGGCCTCAACGAAGGAATTTGGCTAAAATCCCGTGATCCCGGGTTTATGCCTCAAGCCCAATTTCTTGGGTGTGACCAATCAACCTGTCGAATTTCGGCCCATTCCAACACCGTCGCGACAAATGACGAAATTACCCCTGGTGCCACTTCTTCAACCTAACAAAATTAATATGGAAATTAATTATTCGGAGGCCTAAACGAAGGAATTTGGGTAAAATCCCGAGATCTTGGGTCTGTGCCCCAAGTCCAATTGCGGGGGCTGTTTCCAATCAACCAGTCGAATTTCGGTCCATTCCGACACCGTCACGACAAATGACGAAATTGCCCTTGGTAAGGTTTTGCGTTGTAAATTTTCTGTCCAACACTTCTTCAACCTAACATATTTAATACGAAAATTAATTATTCGGAGGCCTAAAATAAGGGATTTGGCTAAAATCCAGTGATCCCGGGTATGTGCCCCGAGTCCAATTTCTGGGGCCGTTTCCAATCAACCTCCCAAATTTTGACCCATTTCGACACCATCGTGACAAATGATGAAATTAGCCCTGGTGCGGTTTTGCGTTGTTAGTTTTCTGTCCAACACTTCTTCAACCTGACATAATTAATACGAAAATTAATTATTCGGAGGCCTCAACGAAGGAATTTGGCTAAAATCCCATGATCCCGAGTCTATGCCCGGAGCCCAATTTCTTGGGTCGTTACCAATCAACCTGCCGAATTTCGGCCCATTCCAACACCTTCGCGACAAATGATGAAATTACCCCTGGTGCAGTTTTACATTTTTAATTTTCTATCCAACACTTCTTCAACCTAACAAAATTAATATGGAAATTAATTATTCGGAGGCCTAAATGAAGGAATTTGGGTAAAATCCCGAGATCTTGGGTCTGTGCCCCAAGTCCAATTTACGGGGCAATTTCCATTCAACCTTCCGAATTTCGGCCCATTCCGGCACCGTCGCTACAAATGACGAAATTGCCCCTGGTGCGGCTTTTCTTTGTTTATTTTCTTTCCAACACTTGTTCAACCTGACATAATTAATACGAAAATTAATTATTCGGAGGCCTATACAAAGGAATTATGCTAAAATTCGGTGATCCCGGGTCTGCGCCCCGAGTCCAATTGCGGGGGTTGTTTCCAATCAACCTGTCGAATTTCGATCCATTCCGACACCGTCGCGACAAATGACGAAATTGCCCCTGGTAAGGTTTTGCGTCGTAAATTTTCTGTCCAACACTTCTTCAACCTAACATAATTAATACGAAAATTAATTATCCGGAGGCCTAAAAGAAGGGATTTGGCTAAAATCCCGTGATCTCGGGTATGTGCCCCGAGTCAAATTTCTGGGGTTGTTTCCAATCAACCTCCCAAATATCGACCCATTTCGACACCATCGCGATAAATGATGAAATTGGCCCTGGTGCGATTTTGCGTTGTTAGTTTTCTGTCCAACTTTTCTTCAACCTGACATAATTAATACGAAAATTAATTATTCGGATGCCTAGAAGAAGGATTTTGGGTAAAATCCCGAGACCTCGGGTCTGTGCCCCGTATCCAATTTCTGGGCCGTTTCCAGTCACCCTGCCAAATTTCAGCCCATTCCGACACCGTCGCGACAAATGACAAAATTGCCCCCGGTTCCGTTCTGCATTGTTAATTTTTGGTCCAACACTTTTTCAAACTGACATAATTAATTCAGAAATTAATCATTCGAAGGCTTGAACGGAGGAATTTGGCTTAAATCCCGTGATCTCGGGTCTATTCCCCGAGTCCAATTTCTCGGGTTGTTTCCAATCAACCTGTCAAATTTCAGCCCATTCCGATACAGTAGCGACAAATGACGAAATTGCCCCTGGTGCAGTTTTGCCTTGTTAATTTTCTGTCCAACAATTCTTTAATCTGACATAATTAAAACGGAAATTAATTATTAGAAGGCCTAAACGATGGAATTTACGTAAAATCCCGAGATCTCGGGTCTAAGCCCCGACTCCAATTTCTGGGGCCGTTTCCAATCAACCTGCCAAATTTCGGACCATTCCGACACTGTCACGACGAATGAGGAAATTGCCACTGGTGTGGCTTTTCTTTGTTAATTTTCGATCCAACACTTCTTCAACCTGACATAATTAATACGAAAATTAATTATTAGGATGCCTAAACGAAGGAATTTGGCTAAAATGCGGTGATCCCGGGTCTGTACCCCAAGTCCAATTTATCGGGCCATTTCCAATCAACCTGTCGAATTTCGGCCCATTCCGACACCGTCACGACAAATGGCGAAGTTGCCCCTGGTGCAGTTTTGCGTTGTTAATTTTCTATCCAACACTTCTTCAACCTGACATAATTAATACAGAAAATAATTATTCGGTGGCCTAAACGAAGGAATTTTTCTAAAATCCCGTGATCCCAAGTCTGTGCCCCGAGTCCAATTTCTGGGACCGTTTCCAATCAATCTCCCAAATTTCGGCCATTCCGACACCGTCGCGACAAATAACAAAATTGTCCCTGGTGCGGCTTTTCTTTTTTTATTTTCTTTCCAACACTTCTTCAAACTAACATAATTTATATGAAAATTAATTATTCGAAGGCATAAACGAAAGAATTTGTGTAAAATCTCGAGATCTCGGGTCTGTGCCTTGTGTCCAATTTCTGGGGTCGTTTCCAATCAAACTGCCAAATTTCGGCCCATTCGGACACTGTCGCGACAAATGACGAAATTGCCCATGGTGCGGCTTTTCTTTGATAATTTTCTTTCCAAAACTTCTTCAACCTGACATAATTAATACTAAAATTAATTATTCGGAGGTCTAAACGAAGGAATTTGGCTAAAATCCCATGATCCCGCGTCTATGCCCCGAGGCCAATTTCTCGGGCCGTTTCTAATCATCCTGCCAAATTTTGGCCCAATCCGACACCGTCGCGACAAATGACGAAATTGCCCCTGGTGCAATTTTGCGTTGTTAATTTTCTGTTCCACACTTCTTCAACCTGACATAATTAATACGAAAATTAATTATTCGGAGGCCTAAACGAAGGAATTTGGCTAAAATCCCATGATCCCGGGCCTAAGTCCCGAGTCTAATTTCTCTTGCCGTTTCCAATCAACCTGCCAAATTTCGGCACATTCCGACACTGTCGTGACAAATGACGAAATTGCCCCTGGTGCGGCTTTTCGTTGCTAATTTTCTTTCCAACACCTCTTCAACCTGACATAATTAATACCGAAATTAATTATTCATAGGCCTAAACGAAGGAATTCGACTAAAATCCCATGATCCCGGGTCTGTGCCCCGAGGCCAATTTCTCGGGCCGTTTCCAATCATCCTGCCAAATTTTGGCCCAATTCGACACCGTCGCGACAAATGACGAAATTGCCCCTAGTGCGATTTTGCGTTGTTAATTTTCTGTCCAACACTTCTTCAACCTAACATAATTAATATGAAAATTAATTATTTGGAGGCCTAAACGAAGGAATTTGGCTAAATTCCCATGATCCTGGGTCTATGCCCCGAGTCCAATTTCTCGTGCCGTTACCAATCAACCTGCCGAATTTCGGCCCATTTTGACACCGTCGCGACAAATGACGAAATTGCCTTTGGTACGGTTTTACATTGTAAATTTTCTGTCCAACACTTCTTCAACCTGACATAATTAATTCAGACATTAATTATTCGGAGGCCTAAACGAAGGATTTTGGGTAAAATCCCGAGATCTCGGGTCTGTGCCCCAAGTCCAATTTCTGGAGCCTTTTCCAATCAACCTCCCAAATTTTGACCCATTCCGACACCGTCGCGATAAATGACAAAATTACCCCTGGTGCGGCTTTTCTTTCTTAATTTTCTTTCCAACGGTTCTTCAACCTAACATAATTAATACGGAAATTAATTATTCAGAGGCCTAAACGAATGAATTTGTCTAAAATCTGGTGATCCCGGGTTTATGCCCCGAGTCCAATTTCTCGGGCCGTTACCAATCAACATGTCGAATTTTGGCCCATTCCGACACTATCGCGACAAATGACAAAATTGCCCCTGGTGCGGCTTTTCTATGATAATTTTCTTTCCAACACTTCTTCAACCTGACATAATTAATACGAAAATTAATTATTCGGAGGCCCAAACGAAGGAATTTGGCTAAAATACCGTGATCCAGGGTCCGTGCCCCAAGCCCAATTTCTCGGGCCGTTTCCAATTAACCTGCCAAATTTCGGCCTATTCTGACACCATCATGACAAATGACGAAATTGCCCCTGGTGCGGTCTTGCGTTGTTAATTTTTTGTCCAAAACTTTTTCAACATGACATAATTAATACGAAAATTAATTATTCGGAGGCCTAAACGAAGGAATTTGGCTAAAATCACATGATCCCGGGTCTGTGCCCCCAGTCCAATTTCTAGGGCCCTTTCCAACCAACCTTCCAAATTTTGGCTCATTCCAACACCATCGCGACAAATGACGAAATTGCCCCAGGTGCGATTATGCGTTGTTAATTTTCTGTCCAACACTTCTTCAACTTGACATAATTAATACGGAAATTAATCATTCGGAGGCCTAAACGAAGGAATTTGGCTAAAATCTCGTAATCCCAGGTCTGTGCCCCTAGTCCAATTTCACGGCCCGTTTCCAATCAACCTGCCAAATTTTGGGCCATTTCGACACTGACGCGACAAATGACGAAATTGCCCCTGGTGTGATTTTGCATTGTTAATTTTCTGTCCAACACGTCTTCAACCTGACATAATTAATACGAAAATTAATTATTTAGAGGCTAAACGAAGGAATTCGGCTAAAATCCCATGATCCCAAGTCTGTGCCCTGAGTCCAATTTTTCGGGCCGTTTCCAATCAGTCTGCCAAATTTCGGCCCATTCCGACACCGTCGTGACAAACGACCAAATTGCCCCTGGTGCGATTTTGTGTTATTAATTTTCTATCCAACGCTTCTTCGACCCGACATAATTAATACGAAAATTAATTATTCGGAGGCCTAAACGAAGGAATTTAGGTAAAATCCCGAGATCTTGGGTCTGTGCCCCGTGACCATTTTCTGGGGCCGTTTCCAATCAACCTACCAAATTTCGGCCCATTCCGACACAGTCATGAAAAATGACGAAATTGCCGCTGCTGCGGCTTTTCTTTGTTAATTTTCTTTCCAATACTTCTTCAACCTGATATAATTAATACGAAAATTAATTATTCGGAGGCCTAAACGAAGGAATTTGGCTAAAATCTCGTAATCCCGGGTTTGTGCCTCGAGTCCAATTTCACGGGCCATTTCCAATCAACCTGCCAAATTTCAGCTCATTCCGACACCGTCGCGACAAATGACGAAATTGCCCCTGGTGCGGTTCTGCATTGCTAATTTTCTGTCCAACACTTCTTCAAACTGGCATAATTAATTCAGAAATTAATTATTTGGAGGCCTGAAAGGAGGAATTTGGCTAAAATCCCGTGATCCCGGGTCTGTGCTACGAGTCCAATTTCTCGAGCCGTTTCCAATCAACCATCCAAATTTCGGCCCATTTCGGCACCGTTACGACAAATGACGAAATTGCCCCCCGTGCGGCTATTTCTTTGTTAATTTTCTTTCGAACACTTCTTCAACCTGACATAATTAATAGGGAAATTAATTATTTGGAGGACTAAACGAAGGTATTTGGTTAAAATCTCATGATCCCAGGTCTGTACCCCAAGTCCAATTTCTCGGGCCGTTTCCAATCAACCGGCTAAATTTCGATCATTTCTGACACCGTCGTAACAAATGACGAAATTACCCTTGGTGCGGTTTTGAGTTGTTAATTTTCTATCGAAAACTTCTCCAACATGACATAATTAATACGGAAATTAATTATTCGGAGGCCTAAACGAAGTAATTTGGCATGATCCCAAATCTGTGCCCTGAGTCCAATTTCTCGGGCCGTTTCCAATCAATCTGCCAAATTTCGGCCCATTCTGACACCGTCGCGACAAACGACAAAATTGCCCCTGGTGCGATTTTGCGTTGTTAATTTTCTATCCAACACTTCTTCAACCTGACATAAATAATACAAAAATTAATTATTTGGAGGCCTAAACGAAGGAATTTTGGTAAAATCACGAGATCTCGACTCTGTGCCCCGTGTCCATTTTCTGGGGCCGTTTCCAATCAACATACCAAATTTCAGCCCATTCCGACACAGTCGCGAAAAATGACGAAATTGCCCCTGCTGTGGCTTTTCTTTGTTAATTTTCTTTCCAAGACTTCTTCAACTTGACATAATTAATACGGAAATTAATTATTCGGAGGCCTAAATGAAGGAATTTGGCTAAAATCCCGTAATCCCGGGTTTGTGCATCGAGTCCAATTTCACGGGCCGTTTCCAATTAACCTGCCAAATTTGGGCCTAATCCGACATCGTCGTGACAAATAACGAAATTGCCCGTGGTGCGATTTTGCGTTGTTAATTTTCTGTCCAACACTTCTTCAGCCTGACATAATTAATACAAAAATTAATTATTCGGAGGCCTAAACGAAGGAATTTGGCTAAAATCCCATGATCCTGGGTCTATACCCCGAGCCCAATTTCTCGGGCCATTACCAATCAACCTACCAAATTTCGGCCTATTCCCACACCGTCACGACAAATGACGAAATTGCCCCTGGTGCGGTTTTGCGTTGTTAATTTTCTGTCCAACACTTCTTCAACCTGACATAATTAATTCAGAAATTAATTATTCGGAGGCCTAAACGGAGGAATTTGGCAAAAATCCCGTGATCCCGAATCTATGCTGCGAGTCCAATTTCTCGGGCCGTTTTCAATCAACTATCCATATTTTGGCCCATTCCTACAGCGTTGCGACAAATGATGAAATTGCCCTTGGTGCGGCTTTTCTTTGTTAATTTTCTTTCCAACACTTCTTCAACCTGACATAATTAATACAGAAATTAAATATTCGGAGGCCTAAACGTAGGAATTTGGCTAAAATTCGTGGATCCCGGGTCTGTGTCCCGTTTCCAATTTCACTGGCCGTTTCCAATCACCCTGTCGAATTTCGGCCCATTCCGACACCGTCGCGACGAATAAAAAAATTGCCCCTCGTGTGGTTCTGCGTTGTTAATTTTCTGTCCAACACTTCTTCAACCTGACATAATTAATACGAAAATAAATTATTCGGAGGCCTAAACGAAGGTATTTGGCTAAAATCCTGTGATCCCGGGACTGTGCCCCGAGTCCAATTTCTGGGGCCATTTCCAATCAACTTGCCAAATTTCGGCCCATTTCGACACCGTCGCGACAAATGACGAAATTGCCCCTGGTGCGATTTTGCGTTGTTCATTTTTGTCCAACACTTCTTCAACCTGACATAATTACTGCGAAAATTAATTATTCGGAGATAATTAATACAAAAATTAATTATTCGGAGGCCTAAATGAAGGAATTTGGCTAAAATCCCGTGATCCCGGGTCTGTGCCCCGAGTCCAATTTCTGGGGCCATTTCCAATCAACTTGCCAAATTTCGGCCCATTTCGACACCGTCGCGACAAATGACGAAATTGCCCCTGGTGCGATTTTGCGTTGTTCATTTTTGTCCAACACTTCTTCAACCTGACATAATTACTGCGAAAATTAATTATTCGGAGATAATTAATACAAAAATTAATTATTCGGAGGCCTAAATGAAGGAATTTGGCTAAAATCCCGTGATCCCGGGTCTGTGCCCCGAGTCCAATTTCTGGGGCCATTTCCAATCAACTTGCCAAATTTCGGCCCATTTCGACACCGTCGCGACAAATGACGAAATTGCCCCTGGTGCGATTTTGCGTTGTTCATTTTTGTCCAACACTTCTTCAACCTGACATAATTACTGCGAAAATTAATTATTCGGAGATAATTAATACAAAAATTAATTATTCGGAGGCCTAAATGAAGGAATTTGGCTAAAATCCCGTGATCCCGGGTCTGTGCCCCGAGTCCAATTTCTGGGGCCATTTCCAATCAACTTGCCAAATTTCGGCCCATTTCGACACCGTCGCGACAAATGACGAAATTGCCCCTGGTGCGATTTTGCGTTGTTCATTTTTGTCCAACACTTCTTCAACCTGACATAATTACTGCGAAAATTAATTATTCGGAGATAATTAATACAAAAATTAATTATTCGGAGGCCTAAATGAAGGAATTTGGCTAAAATCCCGTGATCCCGGGTCTGTGCCCCGAGTCCAATTTCTGGGGCCATTTCCAATCAACTTGCCAAATTTCGGCCCATTTCGACACCGTCGCGACAAATGACGAAATTGCCCCTGGTGCGATTTTGCGTTGTTCATTTTTGTCCAACACTTCTTCAACCTGACATAATTACTGCGAAAATTAATTATTCGGAGATAATTAATACAAAAATTAATTATTCGGAGGCCTAAATGAAGGAATTTGGCTAAAATCCCGTGATCCCGGGTCTGTGCCCCGAGTCCAATTTCTGGGGCCATTTCCAATCAACTTGCCAAATTTCGGCCCATTTCGACACCGTCGCGACAAATGACGAAATTGCCCCTGGTGCGATTTTGCGTTGTTCATTTTTGTCCAACACTTCTTCAACCTGACATAATTACTGCGAAAATTAATTATTCGGAGATAATTAATACAAAAATTAATTATTCGGAGGCCTAAATGAAGGAATTTGGCTAAAATCCCGTGATCCCGGGTCTGTGCCCCGAGTCCAATTTCTGGGGCCATTTCCAATCAACTTGCCAAATTTCGGCCCATTTCGACACCGTCGCGACAAATGACGAAATTGCCCCTGGTGCGATTTTGCGTTGTTCATTTTTGTCCAACACTTCTTCAACCTGACATAATTACTGCGAAAATTAATTATTCGGAGATAATTAATACAAAAATTAATTATTCGGAGGCCTAAATGAAGGAATTTGGCTAAAATCCCGTGATCCCGGGTCTGTGCCCCGAGTCCAATTTCTGGGGCCATTTCCAATCAACTTGCCAAATTTCGGCCCATTTCGACACCGTCGCGACAAATGACGAAATTGCCCCTGGTGCGATTTTGCGTTGTTCATTTTTGTCCAACACTTCTTCAACCTGACATAATTACTGCGAAAATTAATTATTCGGAGATAATTAATACAAAAATTAATTATTCGGAGGCCTAAATGAAGGAATTTGGCTAAAATCCCGTGATCCCGGGTCTGTGCCCCGAGTCCAATTTCTGGGGCCATTTCCAATCAACTTGCCAAATTTCGGCCCATTTCGACACCGTCGCGACAAATGACGAAATTGCCCCTGGTGCGATTTTGCGTTGTTCATTTTTGTCCAACACTTCTTCAACCTGACATAATTACTGCGAAAATTAATTATTCGGAGATAATTAATACAAAAATTAATTATTCGGAGGCCTAAATGAAGGAATTTGGCTAAAATCCCGTGATCCCGGGTCTGTGCCCCGAGTCCAATTTCTGGGGCCATTTCCAATCAACTTGCCAAATTTCGGCCCATTTCGACACCGTCGCGACAAATGACGAAATTGCCCCTGGTGCGATTTTGCGTTGTTCATTTTTGTCCAACACTTCTTCAACCTGACATAATTAATACGAAAATTAATTATTCGGAGGCCTAAACGAAGGAATTTTGGTAAATCTTGAGATCTCGGGTCTATGCCCCAAGTCTAATTTCTCGGGCCGTTTCCAATCAACTGCCAAATTTCGACCCATTCTGACACCATCGCGACAAATGACGAAATTGCCCCTGGTGAGGTTCTGCGTTGTTCATTTTTGTCCAACACTTCTTCAACCTGACATAATTAATGCGAAAATTAATTATTCGGAGGCCTAAACGTAGGAATTTGGCTAAAATCCCGTGATACCTAGTTTGTGCCCCGTGTCCAATTGCTCTGGCCGTTTCCAAATTTCGGCCCATACCGACACCATCGCGACAAACGATAAAATTGCCCATGGTTCCAACAATTCTTCAACCTGACATAATTAATACGAAAATTAATTATTTGGAGGCCTAAACGAAGGAATTTGGCTAAAATCCGGGGATCCGGGGTCTGTGCCCCAAGTACAATTTCTCGAGCCGTTTCCAACAACCTGTCGAATTTCGGCCCACTCCGACATTGTCATGACAAATGACGAAATTTCCCCTGGTGCGGTTTGTGTTGTTAATTTTCTGTCCAACACTTCTTCAACCTGACATAATTAATACGAAAATTAATTATTCGGAGGCCTAAACGAAGGAATTTAAATAAAATCCCGTGATCCCGGATCTGTGCCTCGAGTCCAATTTCTGGGGCCGTTTCCAATCAACATCCAAAATTTCGGCCCATTTCGACACCTTCGCGACAAATGACGTAATTGCCCTTGGTGCGGCTTTTCTTTGTTTACTTTCTTTCCAACACTTCTTCAACCTGACATAATTAATACGGAAATTAATTATTCGGAGGCCTAAACGAAGGAATTTGGCAAAAATCCCAAGAGCTCGGGTCTGTGCCCCGAGTCTAATTTCTAGGGCCGTTTCCAATCTACTGCCAAATTTCAGCCCATTTCGACACCATCACGACAAATGAAGGAATTGCCCCTGGTGCGGTTCTACGTTGTTCATTTTATGCCCAAAACTTCAACCTGACAAAATTAATACGGAAATTAATTATTCGGAGGCCTAAATGAAGGAATTTGGCTAAACTCCCGTGATACCTGGTCTGTGCCCTGGGTCCAATTTCTCGGGCCGTTTTCAATCAACCTGCCAAATTTCGGCCCATACCGACACCATCGCGACAAATGACAAAATCGCCCCTGGTGCGGTTCTGCATTGTTAATTTTCTATCCAATACATCTTCAACCTGACATAATTAATACAGAAATTAATTATTCGGAGGCCTAACCGAAGGAATTTGGCTAAAATCCCGTGATCCCTGGTCAATGCCCCGAGTCCAATTTCTGTGGCCGTTTTCAATCAACCTGCCAAATTTCAGCCCATTCCGACACCGTCGTGAAAAATGACGAAATTGCCCATGGTGAAGTTTTGCGTTGTTAATTTTCTGTCCAACACTTCTTCAACCTGACATAATTAATACGGAAATTAATTATTCGGATGCCTAAATGAAGGAATTTTGGTAAACTCCAAAGATCTCAGGTCTGTGCCTCATGTCCAATTTCTGGGACCGTTTCCAATCAACCTGCCAAATTTCGGCCTGTTACGACACTATCTTGGCAAATGACGAAATTACCCTTGGTGCGGCTTTTCTTTGTTAATTTTCTTTCCAACACTTCTTCAGCCTGACATAATTAATACGAAAATTAATTATTCGGAGGCCTAAACAAAGGAATTTGGCTAAAATCTCGTGATACTACGTATGTGCCCCGAGTCCAATTTCTCGGGCCATTTCCAATCAACATGCCAAATTTCGGCCTATTCCGACACCGTCGTGACAAATGACGAAGTTGCCCCTGGTGCAATTTTGCGTTGTTAATTTTCTGTCCAACACTTCTTCAACCTAACATAATTAATACGAAAATTAATTATTCGGAGGCCTAAACGAAGGAATTTGGGTAAAATCCCGAGATCTCGGGTCTGTGCCCCGAGTTTCATTTCTGAGGCTGTTCCAATCAACCTGCCAAATTTCGGCCCATTTCGACACCTTCGCGACAAATGACGAATTGCCCCTGGTTCCAACACTTCTTCAACCTGACATAATTAATACGAAAATTAATTAGTCGGAGGCCTAAATGAAGGAATTTGGCTAAATTCTGTGGATCCGGGGTCTATGCCCCGAGTCCAATTTCTCGGGCCGTTTCCAATCAACCTGTCGAATTTCGGCCCACCCCGACACCGTCGCGAGAAAAGACGAAACTGCCCCTGGTGTAGTTTGCGTTGTTATTTTTCTGTCCAACACTTCTTCAACCTGACATAATTAATAGGGAAATTAATTATTCGGAGGCCTAAACGAACGAATTTGGCTAAAATCCCATGATCCCGAGTCTGTGCCCCGAGTCCAATTTCTGGGGCCGTTTCCAATCAACCTCCCAAATTTCGGCCCACTTCGACACCTTCGCAACAAATGACGAAATTGCCCCGGGTGCGGCTTTTCATTGTTTATTTTCTTTCCAACACTTCTTCAGCCTGACATAATTAATATTAAAATTAATTATTCGAAGGCCTAAACGAAGGAATTTGGCTAAAATCCCGAGATCCCGGGTCTGTGCCCCGAGTCTAATTTCTTGGGCAGTTTCCAATCAACTGCCAAATTTCGGCCCATTCCGACACCGTCACGACAAATGCCGAAATTGCCCCTGGCGCGGTTCTACATTGTTCATTTTATGTCCAACACTTCTTCAACCTGACATAATTAATACGAAAACTAATTATTCGGAGGCCTAAACAAAGGAATTTGGCTAAAATCCCGTGATACCTGGCTTGTGCCCCGAGTCCAATTTCTCGGGCCGTTTCCAATCAACCTGCTAAATTTAGGCCCATACCGACACCATCACGACAAATGACGAAATTGTCCCTAGTGCGGTTCTGCATTGTTAATTTTCTGTCCAACACTTCTTCAACCTGACATAATTAATACGGAAACTAATTATAATGAGGCCTAAGCTAAGGAATTTGGCTAAAATCCCATGATCCCGAATCTGTGCCCCAAGTCCAATTTCTGGGGATGTTTCCAATCAACCTGCCAAATTTTGGCCAATTCCGACGGCGTCGCAAAAAATGACGAAATTGCCCCTGGGGCGGTTTTGCGTTGTTAATTTTCTGTCCAACACTTCTACAACCTGACATAATTAATACGAAAATTAATTATTCGGAGGCCTAAACAAAGGAATTTGGGTAAAATCCCGAGATCTCAAGCCTCTGCCCTGAGTTTAATTTTTGGGGCTATTTCCAATGAACCTGCCAAATTTCGACCCATTCCAACACCGTCACGAAAAATGACGAAATTACCCATGGTGCGATTTTGCACTGTTAATTTTCTGTCCGACACTTCTTCAACCTGACATAATTAGTATGAAAAATAATTATTCGGACGTCTAAACGAAGGAATTTGGGTAAAATCCAAAGATCTCAGGTCTGTGCCTCGTGTCCAATTTCTGGGGCCGTTTCCAATCAACTTGCCAAATTTCGGCCCGTTCCGACACTGTCACGACAAATGATGAAATTACCTTTGGTGCGGCTTTTCTTTGTTAATTTTCTTTCCAACACTTCTTCAAGCTGACATTATTAATATGAAAATTAATTATTCGGAGGCCTAAACGAAGGAATTTGGCTAAAATCCTGTGATCCCGGGTCTGTGCCCCGAGTCCAATTTCTAGGGCCGTTTCCAATCAACCTGCCAAATTTTGGCCCATTCCGACACCGTCGCGACAAATGATGAAATTGCCCCTAGTGCGGTTTTGCGTTGTTAATTTTCTATCCAACACTTCTTCAACCTGACATAATTAATAGGGAAATTAATTATTCGGAGGCCTAAATGAAGGAATTTGGGTAAAATCCCGAGATCTCGGTTCTATGCCCCGAGTTTATTTTCTGGGGCAGTTTCCAATCAACCATCCAAATTTTAGCCCATTCCGACACCTTCGCGACAAATGACGAAATTGCCCCTGTTCCAACACTTCTTCAACCTGACATAATTAATACGGAAATTAATTAGTCAGAGGTCTAAATGAAGGAATTTGGCTAAAATCTGTGGATCCGGGGTCTATGCCCCGAGTCCAATTTCTCGGGCCGTTTCCAATCAACTTGTCGAATTTCGGCCCACTCCGACATCGTCGCAACAAATGACGAAATTGCCCCTGGTGCGATTTACGTTGTTAATTTTCTGTCCAACACTTCTTCAACCTGACATAATTAATACGAAAATTACTTATTCGGAGGCCTAAACGAACGAATTTGGCCAAAATCCTATGATCCCGGGTCTGTGGCCCGAGTCCAATTTCTGGAGCCGTTTCCAATCGACCTCCCAAATTTCGGCCCACTTCGACACCTTCGCGACAAATGACAAAATTGCCCCGGGTGCGGCTTTTCTTTGTTTATTTTCTTTCCAACACTTCTTCAACCTAACATAATTAATACGAAAATTAATTATTCGGAGGCCCAAACGAAGGAATTTGGCTAAAATATCGAGATCCCGGGTCTATGCCCCGAGTCTAATTTCTTAGGCAGCTTCCAATCAACTGCCAAATTTCGGCCCATTCAGATACCGTCACGACAAATGGCGAAATTACCCATAGTGCGATTCTGCATTGTTCATTTTATGTCCAACACTTCTTTAACCTGACATAATTAATACGGAAACTAATTATTTGGAGGCCTAAACAAAGGAATTTGGCTAAAATCCCGTGATACCTGGTCTGTGCCCCGAGTCCAATTTCTCGTGCCGTTTCCAATCAACTTGCTAAATTTCGGCCCATACCGACACCGTCGCGACAAATGACGAAATTGCCCCTGGTATAGTTCTGCATTGTTAATTTTCTATCCAACACTTCTTCAACCTGACATAATTAATACGGAAACTAATTATTCGGAGGCCTAAACGAAGGAATTTGGCTAAAATACCATGATCCCGGGTCTATGCCCCGAGTCCAATTTCTGGGGCCGTTTCCAATCAACCTGCCAAATCTCGGCCCATTCCGACGGGGTCGCGAAAAATGAAGAAATTGCCCCTTGTGCGATTTTGTGTTGTTAATTTTCTGTCCAACACTTTTTCAACCTGACATAATTAATAGGAAAATTAATTATTCAGAGGCCTAAACGAAGGAATTTGGGTAAAATCCCAAGATCTCGGGTCTCAGCCCCGAGTTTAATTTTTGGGGCTGTTTCTAATCAACCTGCCAAATTTCGGCCCATTCCGACACCGTCGCGAAAAATGACAAAATTGCCCATGGTATGATTTGGCGTTGTTAATTTTCTGTCCAACACTTTTTCAACCTGACATAATTAATAGGGAAACTAATTATTTGGAGGCCTAAATGAAGGAATTTGGCTAAAATCCCGTGATCTCGGGTCTGTGCCCCGAGTCCAATTTCTGCGGCCATTTTCAATCAACCTACCAAATTTCGGCCCATTCCGACACCGTCGCGAAAAATGACGAAATTGCCCATGGTGCGGTTTTGCGTTTGATAATTTTCTGTCCAACACTTCTTCAACCTGACATAATTAATACGAAAATTAATTATCCGGATGCTTAAACGAAGGAATTTGGGTAAAATCCAAAGATCTCAGGTCTGTGCCTCGTGTCCAATTTCTGGGGCCGTTTCCAATCAACCTGTCGAATTTCGGCCCGTTCCGACACTCTCACGACAAATGACAAAATTACCCTTGGTGCGGCTTTTGTTTGTTAATTTTCTTTCCAACACTTCTTCAACCTGACATAATTAATACGGAAACTAATTTTTCGGGGGCCTTAACGAAGGAATTTGGCTAAAATCCGGTGATCTTGGATCAATGCCCCGAGTCCAATTTCTGCAGTCGTTTTCAATCAACCTGCCAAATTTCAGTCCATTCCGACACCGTCGCGACAAATGACGAAATTGCCCCTGGTGCGGTTTTGCGTTGTTAATTTTCTGTCCAACCCTTCTTCAACCTGAAATAATTAATACGAAAATTAATTATTCGGATGCCTGAACGAAGGAATTTGGGTAAAATCCAAAGATCTCAGGTCTGCGCCTCGTGTCCAATTTCTGGGGCCGTTTCCAATCAACCTGCCGAATTTCGGCCCGTTCCGACACTATCACGTCAAATGACGAAATTACCCTTGGTGCGGCTTTTGTTTGTTAATTTTCTTTCCAACACTTCTTCAACCTGACATAATTAATACGAAAATTAATTATTCTGAGGCCTTAACGAAGGAATTTAGCTAAAATCCGGTGATCCCGGATCTATGCCCCGACTCCAATTTCTCGGGACGTTTACAATTAACTATCCAAATTTCAGCCCATTTCGACACCGTCGCGGCAAATGACGAAATTGCCCCTGGTGCGGTTTTGCGTTGTTAATTTTCTGTCCAACACCTCTTCAACCTGACATAATTAATACGAAAATTAATTATTCGGAGGCCTAAACGAAGGAATTTAGGTAAAATCCCGAGATCTCGGTTCTATGCCCCGAGTTTAATTTCTAGGGCAGTTTCCAATCAACCTGCCAAATTTCGGCCCATCCCGACACCTTCACGACAAGCGACGAAATTGCCCCTGGTTCCAACACTTCTTCAACCTCACATAATTAATGCGGAAATTAATTATACGGAAGCCTAAATGAAGGAATTGGGCTAAAATCCGGGGATCTGGGGTCTATGCCCCAAGTCCAATTTCTCGGGCCGTTTCCAATCAACCTGTCGAATTTTGGCCCACTCCGACACCGACGCGACAAATCACGAAATTGCCTCTGGTGCTGTTTGCATTGCTAATTTTTTGTCCAACACTTCTTCAACCCGACATAATTAATACGAAAATTAATTATTTGGAGGCCTAAACGAACGAATTTGGCTAAAATCCCGTGATCCTGGGTCTGTGCCCCGAGTCCAGTTTCTGGGGCCGTTTCCAATCAACCTCCCAAATTTCGGCCCAGTTCGACACCTTCGCGACAAATGACGAAATTGCCCCTGGTGCGGCTTTTCCTTGTTTATTTTCTTTCCAACACTTCTTCAACTTGACATAATTAATACGAAAATTAATTATTCGAAGGCCTAAACGAAGGAATTTGGCTAAAATCCCGAGATCCCGAGTCTGTACCCCGAGTCTAATTTCTTGGGCAGTTTCCAATCAACTGCCAAATTTCAGCCCATTCCGACACCGTCATGACGAATGATGAAATTGCCCCTGGTGTAGTTCTACGTTGTTCATTTTATGTCCAACACTTCTTCAACCTGACATAATTAATACGAAAATTAATTATTCGGAGGCCTAAACGAAGGAATTTGGCTAAAATCCTATGATACCTGGTCTGTGCCCCGAGTCCAATTTCTCGGGCCGTTTCCAATAAACCTGCTAAATTTCGGCCCATACCGACACCGTCGCGACAAATGATGAAATTACCCCTGGTGCGGTTCTGCATTGTTAATTTTCTGTCCAACACTTCTTCAACCGGACATAATTAATACGGAAACTAATTATTCGGAGGCCGAAACAAAGGAATTTGGCTAAAATCCTGTGATCCTGAGTCTGTGCCCCTAGTCCAATTTCTGGGGCCGTTTCCAATCAACCTGCAAAATTTTGGCCTATTCCGACGGGGTCGCGAAAAATGACGAAATTGCCCCTGGTGCGGTTTTGCGTTGTTAATTTTCTGTCCAACACTTCTTCAACCTTACATAATTAATACGAAAATTAATTATTTGGAGGCCTAAACGATGGAATTTGGGTAAAATCCCGAGATCTCAGGTCTGTACCTCGTGTGCAATTTCTGGGGCCGTTTCCAATCAACCTGCCAAATTTCGTCCCGTTCCGACACTATCGCGACCAATGACGAAATTACCCCTGGTGCGGCTTTTCTTTGTTAATTTTCTTTCCAACACTTCTTCAACTTGACATAATTAATACAGAAATTAATTATTCGGAGGCCTAAATAAAGGAATTTGGCTAAAATCCCGTGATCCTGGGTCAGTGCCCTGAGTCCAATATCTCGGGCCGTTTCCAATTAACCTTCCAAATTTCGGCCCATTCTGACACCGTCATGACAAATAACGAAATTGCCCTCGGTGCGGTCTTGCGTTGTTAATTTTCTGTCCAACACTTCTTCAAACCTGACATAATTAATACGAAAATTAATTATTCGGAGGCCTAAACGAAGGAATTTGGCTAAAATCCCGGGATCCTGAGTCCGTGCCCCGAGTCCAATTTCTCTGGTCGTTTCGAATCGGCCTTCCAAATTTCCGGCCATTCCGTCACCATCGTGACAAATGACGAAATTGCCCCTGGTGCGGTTTTGCGTTATTAATTTTCTATTCAACACTTCTTCAATCTGACATAATAAAACGAAAATTAATTATTCGGAGGCCTAAATGATGGAATTTGGGTAAAATCCCGAGATCTCAGGTCTATGCCCCGAGTTTAATTTCTGGGACTGTTTCCAATCAACCTACCAAATTTCGGCCCATTCCGACACCATCGCTGCAAATGACGAAATTGTCCCTGGTTCCAATACTTCTTCAACCTGACATAATTAATATGGAAACTAATTATTCGGAGGCCTAAACGAAGGAATTTGGCTAAAATTCCATGATCTCGGGTCTATGCCCCGAGTCCAATTTCTGGGGCCGTTTCCGATCAACCTCCCAAATTTCAGCCCATTTCGACACCTTCGCGACAAATGACGAAATTGCCCCTGGTGCGGCTTTTCTTTGTTTATTTTCTTTCCAACACTTCTTCAACCTGACATAATTAATACATAAATTAATTATTCGGAGGCCTAAATGAAGGATTTTGGCTAAAATCCCAGGATCCCGGGTCTATGCCCCGAGTCTAATTTCTCGAGCAGTTTCCAATCAACTGCCAAATTTCGGCCCATTCCGACACCGTCACGACAAATGACGAAATTGCCCTTGGTGCGGTTCTGCGTTGTTCATTTTATGTCCAACACTTCTTCAACCTGACATAATTAATACGAAAATTAATTAATCGGAGGTCTAAATGAAGGAATTTGGCTAAAATCCCGTGATACCTTGTCTGTGCCTCGAGTCATATTTCTCAGGCTGTTACCAATCAACCTGCCAAATTTTGGCCCATACGGACACCGTCGTGACAAATGACGAAATTGCCCCTGGTGCGGTTCTGCATTGTTAATTTTCTGTCCAACACTTCTTCAACCTGACATAATTAATATGGAAACTAATTATTCGGAGGCCTAAACGAAGGAATTTAGCTAAGATCCCGTGATCCCAGGTCTGTGCCCCGAGTCCAATTTTTGGGGCCGTTTCCAATCAACCTGCCAAATTTTGGTCGATTCTGACACCGTCGCAAAAAATGACGGAATTGCCCCTGGTGCGGTTTTGTGTTGTTAATTTTCTGTCCAACACTTCTTCAACTTGACATAATTAATACGAAAATTAATTATTCAAAGGCCTAAACGAAGGAATTTGGGTAAAATCCTGAGATCTTAGGTCTATCCCTCATGTCCAATTTCTGGGGCCGTTTCCAATCAACCTGCCAAATTTCGGCCCGTTCCAACACTGTCGCGACAAATGACGAAATTTCCCCTAATGCGATTTTGCGTTGTTAATTTTCTGTCCAACACTTCTTCAACCTGACATAATTAATACGAAAATTAATTATTAGGAGGCCTAAACGAAGGATTTTTGGTAAAATTCTGAGATCTCGAGTTTGTGCCCCGTGTCTAATTTCTGGGGCCGTTTCCAATCAACCTGCCAAATTTCGGCCCATTCCGAAACTGTCGCGACAAATGACGAAATTACCCTGTGCGGCTTTTCTTTGTTAATTTTTTTTCCAATATTTCTTCAACCTGACATAATTAATATGAAAATTAATTATTCGGATGCCTAAACGAAGGAATTTGGCTAAAATCCGGTGGTCCTAAATCTATGCCCCGAGTCCAATTTCTTGGGCCGTTACCAATCAACCTGCCAAATTTTGTCCCATTTCGACAACATCGCAACAAATGACGAAATTGCCCCTGGTGCGGTTTTGCGTTGTTAATTTTCTGTCCAACACTTCTTCAACCTGACATAATTAATATGGAAATTAATTATTCGGAGGCCTAAACGAAGGAATTTGGGTAAAATCCTGAGATCTCGGGTCTGTTCCCCGAGTCTAATTTATGGGGCCGTTTCCAATCAATCAGCCAAATTTTGGCTCATTCCGACACCGTAGCGACAAATGACAAAATTGCCCTTGGTGCGGCTTTTCTTTGTTAATTTTCTTTCCATCACTTCTTCAACTTGACATAATTAAAACGGAAATTTTTTTATTTTTTTATTTTTTTTTGTGACCAATTTTGGGGTTTAGGGTTTAGGGTTTAGGGTTTTGGGGTTTTTTTTTTTTTTTTTTTTTTTTTTTTTAAGCAAATGCCACTAGTGTGGTTTATTTTATATAATGAAAAGCGAGAAAACAAAGAGAGGAGGGGGGGCATGGACCTGACCTCCAGCAAATGTAAATTGTAACAAATATCTGAAGATAAAATGCAATCACAGTAAACAAGACACGAACAAAAACTAATGAAAGGTACTCATGGGTATTCCCGAGGGTAAATCTTCGGGTGGTAGTACATAGACATTGATCGGGTCATGCGTCTGGTTTGAAACATTTCTGGATCATAGTAGTCTGTGATGTCTGGCTCGCTCGTTGGAGAGGGGTCTCGCCTGCGTGTAGGAGCCTGCTTTGGTGATAAGTACTGTTCGGATGGTGGTGCACTGAATGTCGGGCGAAAAGCGGGTGCATCTGATCTCATTGTACTAGTCGTAGGTGTGTCTAATCTCATGGTGTTCTGTGCTACGACATCTGAATCGTTGGAGATTGACCTGCTTGCTGTAGGGACATCATCCTCCGCATTTTGCATGCAGTTTCCAAGGCGCATGCCATCCATGTCTCTCTGTATATGTTCTTTCACCTTATTGTGTGTAGGAGCTGTGATAGAAGGACTAGGTGAAGGTGTCTGCGTAGGAGTCTTACTCACAGAAGGTCCCTCTCCAAAGAGCTTAAAAACCAAGTCCTCAATAGCAAATCTCATGGTAGATCCAACTTTCATTCCATGGTCCTTCTTAAAGTGATCAATCAACATATGCTTGACACCATGTCGCTCTGAGCTGATCTCAGCCAACAACCCCTGTGCAAGAGTGGTTTGAGGAACTGTCTCGGTACCTGATCCCTGCGCTGATTGAGTACTATCTGTGTGTGTCTTTAATGGTGGAGAACTCATATGTGTCGGCTCAGGGGGTACATCAGTAGTAGCTGTGGGAATATGAGCTATGGAAGTAATAATAGGAGAAGTGGGTACCTCGATAGGAGCATTTGGAGTAGGCTCAGCAACTGAATGAATATACGGAGGTACCTCTGGATCAACTGTGATACGAGTAGAGGTAGGAACTGCCGATGCAGATTCTGACTCAGTCAACTGTGATCCCAAGTTTGCGCCTCGAGTCCAATTGCTGGGGCCGTTTCCAATCAACATGTCGAATTTCAGCCCATTCCGACACCTCACCTGGTGCGGTTTTGCGTTGTCAATTTTCTGTCCAACACTTCTTCAACCTAACATAATTAATACAAAAATTAATTATTCGGCGTCCTAAACGAAGGAATTTGAGTAATATCTCGAGATCTCGGGTCTGTGCCCCGTGTCCAATTTCTGGGACCGTTTCCAATCACCCTGCCAAATTTCGGCCCATTCCGACACTGTCACCAAAAATGATGAAATTGCCCATGCTGCGGCTTTTCTTTGTTAATTTTCTTTCCAACACTTCTTCAACCTGACATAACTAATAGGGAAATTAATTATTCAGAGGCCTAAACGAAGGAATTTGGCTAAAATCCGGTGATTCCAAGTCTGTGCCCCGAGTCTCCAATAAATCGTCCAAATTTCGGCCCATTCCGACACCGTGGCTACAAATGATGAAATTGCCCCGGGTGCGGTTTTGCGTGGTTAATTTTCTGTCCAACGCTTCTTCAACCTGACATAATTAAAACAGAAATTAATTATTCGGAGGCCTAAACGAAGGAATTTGGCTGAAATCCTGTGATCCCGGGTCTATGCCCCCAGTCCAATTTCTGGGGCCGTTTCTAATCAACCTACCAAATTTGGCCCATTCCGACTCTGTCGCGAGAAATGTCAAAATTGCATGTTGTGCGGCTTTTCTTTGTTGATTTTCTTTCCAACACTTCTTCAACCTAACATAATTAATACGAAAATTAATTATTCGGAGGTCTAAACGAAGGAATTTGGCTAAAATCTCGTGATACCTGGTCTGTGCCCCAAGTCATATTTCTAGGGCCGTTACCAATCAACTTGCCAAATTTTGGCTCATACCGACACCGTCGCGACAAATGACAAAATTGCCCCTAATACGATTCTGCATTATTAATTTTCTGTCCAACACTTCTTCAACCTGACATAATTAATACGAAAACTAATTATTCAGAGGCCTAAACGAAGGAATTTGGCTAAAATCCCGTGATCCCGGGTCTGTGCCCCGAGTCCAATTTCTTGGGCCGTTTCCAATCAACCTCCCAAATTCAGCCCATTCCGACACCGTCGCGAGAAATGACGAAATTGCCCCTGGTGCGGCTTTTGTTTGTTTATTTTCTTTCCAACACTTTTTCAACCTATCATATTTAATAAGGAAATTAATTTTTCGGAGGCTTAAACGAAGGAATTTGGGTTAAATCCTGAGATTTCCGGTCTATGCCCCGTGTCCAATTTTCGGGGCCGTTTCCAATCAACCTGCCAAATTTTGGCCCATTCCTACGCTGTCACGAAAAATGATGAAATTGCCCCTGGTACGACTTTTCTTTGCTAATTTTATTTCCAACACTTCTTCAACATGACATAATTAATATGGAAATTAATTATTGGGAGGCCTAAACGAAGTAATTTAGTTAAAATCCAGTGATCCCAGGTCTGTGCCACGAGACCAATTTCTCGGGCCGTTTCCAACCAACCTGTCAAATTTCGGCCCATTCCGACACCGTCGTGACAAATGACAAAATTGCCCCTAGCATGATTTTACGTTGTTAATTTTCTGCCCAACACTTATTCAACCTGACATAATTAATACGGAAATTAATTATTTGGAGGCCTCAATGAAGTATTTTGGCTAAAATCCCGTGATCCCGAGTCTATGCCCCGAGCCCAATTTCTTGTTTCATTGCCAATCAACCTGCCAAATTTCGGCCAATTCTGACACCGTCGCGATAAATGACGAAATCACCCCTGGTGCGGTTTTGCGTTAATAATTTTTCATCCAACACTTGTTCAACCTGGCATAATTAATACGAAAATTAATTATTCAGAGGCGTAAACGAAGGAATTTGGGTAAAATCCCTAGATCTCGGGTCTATGCCCCGAGTCCAATTTATGGGGCCGTTTCCAATCAACCTGCTTAATTTCGGCCCATTCCGACATCGTACCGACAAATGACGAAATTACCCCTGGTGCGACTTTTCTTTGTTTATTTTCTTTCCACCACTTCTTCAACCTGACATAATTAATACGAAAATTAATTATTCGGAGGCCTAGAGGAAGGAATTTGGCTAAAATTCGGTGATCTCGGGTCTCTACCCGAGTCCAATTGCTGGGGCAGTTTCCAATCAACCTCCCAAATTTTGACCCATATCGACACCGTCGCGTCAAATGACGAAATTGCCCCTGGTGCGGTTTTGCGTTGTTAATTTTCTATCCAACACTTCTTCAACCTTACATAATTAATACGAAAATTAAATATGCGGAGGCCTAAACGAAGGAATTTGGGTAAAATCTCGAGATCTCGGGTCCACGCCCCGTGTCCGATTTCTGGGGTCGTTTCCAATCACCCTGCCAAATTTCGGCCCATTCCGACAGTGTCGCAAAAAATGACGAAATCGCCCCTGCTGCGGCTTTTCTTTGTTAATTTTCTTTCCAACACTTCTTCAATGTGGCATAAACAATATGGAAATTAATTATTCAGCGGCCTAAACGAAGGAATTTGGCTAAAATCCCGTGATCCCACGTCTGCGCCCCGAGTCCAATTTCTCGGGCCATTTCTAATCAACCTACCAAATTTTGGCCCATTCCGATACCGTCGCGACAAATGATGTAATTGCCCATGGTGCGGTTTTGCGTTGTTAATTTTCTATCCAACACTTCTTCAACCTGACATAATTAAAATGAAAATTAATTATTAGAAGGCTTGAACGATGGAATTTGGGTCAAATCCTGAGATCTCGGGTCCACGCCCCGAGTCCAATTTCTGGGGCCGTTTCCAATCAGCCTGCCAAATTTCGGACGAAATTGTCCCTGATGCGGCTTTTCTTTATTAATTTTCGTTCCAACACTTCTTCAACCTGACATAATTAATACGGAAATTAATTATTCGGATGCCTAAACTAAGGAATTTGGCTAAAATCCGGTGATCCCGGGTCTGTGCCCCGAGTCCAATTTCTCAGCCAGTTTCCAATCAACCCGTCGAATTTCGGCCCATTCCGACACCATCGCGACAAATTACGAAGTTGCCCCTGGTGTGGTTTTGCATTGTTAATTTTCTGTCCGAAACTTCTTCAACCTGACATAATTAATACGGAAATTAATTACTCGGAGGCCTAAACGAAGGAATTTCGCTAAAGTCCCTTGATCCCGGGTCTGTGCCTCGAGTCAAATTTTTGGGGCCGTTTCCAATCAACCTCCAAAATTTCGGCCCATTCCGACACCGTGGCGACAAATGACGAAATTGCCCCTGGTGCAGCTTTTCTTTGTTTATTTTCTTTCCAACACTTTTTCAACCTGACATAATTAATACGAAAATTAATTATTTGGAGGTGTAAACAAAGGAATTTGGGTAAAATCCAGAGGTCACGGGTCTGTGCCCTTGTCCAATTTCTGGGGTCGTTTCCAATCAACCAGCCGAATTTCGGCCCATTCTAACACCGTCGCGACAAATGACGAAATTGCCCCTAGTGAGGCTTTTCTTTGTAAATTTTCTTTCCAACACTTCTTCAACCTGACATAATTAGTATAGAAATTAATTATTCGGAGGCCTAAACGAAGGAATTTGGCTAGAATCCCGTGATCCTGGGTGTGTGCCCCGAGTCTAATTTCTCGGGCCATTTCCAATCAACTGCCAAATTTAGGCCCATTCCGAAATCGCCGCGACAAATGACGAAATTGCCCCTGGTGCGGTTCTGCGTTGTTTATTTTGTGTCCAACACTTCTTCAACCTGACATAATTAATACGTAAATTAATTATTCGGAGGCCTAAACGAAGGAATTTCGCTAAAATCCCGTGGTCCCTGGTTTGTGCCCCGGGTCCAATTTCTCGTGCCGTTTCTAATCAACCTACCAAATTTTGGCCCATTCCGACAACGTCGTGACAATTGATGAAATTGCCCCTGGTGCGGTTCTGCACTGTTAATTTTCTGTCCAAGACTTTTTCAAACTGACATAATTAATTCAGAAATTAATTATTTGAAGGCCTGAACGGAGGAATTTGGCTAAAATCCAGGGTCTGTGCCCCGAGTCCAATTTCTCGGGCCGTTTCCAATCAACCTGTCAAATTTTAGCCAATTCCGACACTGTCTCGACAAATGACGAAATTGCCCCTGGTGCGATTTTGCGTTGTTAATTTTCTGTCCCACACTTCTTCAACCTGACATAATTAATACGAAAATTAATTATTCGGAGGCCTAAATGAAGGAATTTGGCTAAAATCCCATGATCCCGGGCCTAAGCCCCGAGTCTAATTTCTCTTGTCGTTTCCAATCAACCTGCCAAATTTCGGCACATTCCGACACTGTCGCGACAAATGATGAAATTGCCCCTGGTGTGGCTTTTCGTTGTTAATTTTCTTTCCAACACTTCTTCAACCTGACATAATTAATACCAAAATTAATTATTCAGAGGCCTAAACGAAGGAATTTGACTAAAATCTCGTGATCCAGGGTCTGTGCCCCGAAGCCAATTTCTCGGGCCGTTTCCAATCATCCTGCCAAATTTCGGCCCAATCCGACATCGTCGCGACAAATGACGAAATCGCCCCTAGTGCGATTTTGCGTTGTTAATTTTCTGTCCAACACTTCTTCAACCTAACATAATTAATATGAAAATTAATTATTTGGAGGCCTAAACGAAGGAATTTGGCAAAATTCCGATGATCCTGGGTCTATGCCCCGAGTCCAATTTCTCGTGCCGTTACCAATCAACCTGCCGAATTTCTGCCCATTTTGACACCGTCGCGACAAATGGCGAAATTGCCTCTGGTACGGTTTTGCATTGTAAATTTTCTGTCCAACACTTCTTCAACCTGACATAATTAATAGGAAAATTAATTATTCAGAGGCCTAAACGAAGGATTTTGGGTAAAATCCCGAGATCTCGGGTCTGTGCCCCGAGAAATTGGCGTCGGGGCACAGACCCGGGATCATGGGATTTTCGCCAAATTCCTTCGTTTAGGCCTCCGAATAATTAATTTCAGTATTAATTATGCCAGGTTGAAGAAGTTTTGGAAAGAAAATTAACAAAGAAAAGCCGCACCATGGGCAATTTCGTCATTTGTCGCGACAGTGTCCAAATGGGCCGAAATTTGGCAGGTTAATTGGAAACGACCCCAGAAATTGGACACGGGGCACAGACCCGAGATCTTGGGATTTTACACAAATTCTTTCGTTTACGCCTTCGAATAATTAATTTTTGTATAAATTATGTCAGGTTGAAGAAGTGTTGGAAATAAAATAAACAAAGAAAAGCCACACCAGGGGCAATTTCGTTATTTGTCGCGACGGTGTCGGAATGGGCCGAAATTTGGGAGATTGATTGGAAACGGCCCCAGAAATTGGACTCGGGACACAGACCCGGGATCACGGGATTTTAGCAAAATTCCTTCGTTTAGGCCATCGAATAATTAATTTCTGTATTAATTATGTCAGGTTGAAGAAGTGTTGGATAGAAAATTAACAACGCAAAACCATACAAGGGGCAACTTCGTCATTTGTCGCGACGGTGTCGGAATGGGCCGAAATTCGACAGGTTGATTGGAAGTGGCCCGATAAATTGGACTCGGGGTACGGACCCGGGATCACCGCATTTTAGCCAAATTCCTTCGTTTAGGCATCCTAATAATTAATTTTCGTATTAATTATGTCAGGTTGAAGAAATGTTGGATAGAAAATTAACAACACAAAACCGCACCAAGGGCAACTTCGTCATTTGTGGCGACGGTGTCGAAATGGGTCGAAATTCGACAGGTTGATTGGAAATGGCCCGATAAATTGGACTCGGGGCACAGACCCTGGATCACCGCATTTTAGCCAAATTCCTTCATTTAGGCATCCTAATAATTAATTTTCGTATTAATTATGTCAGGTTGAAGAAGTGTTGGATCGAAAATTAACAAAGAAAAGCCGCACCAGGGGCAATTTCGTCATTCGTCGCGACAGTGTCGGAATGGGCCGAAATTTGGCAGGTTGATTGGAAATGGCCCCAGAAATTGGAGTCAGGGCTTAGACCTGAGATCTCGGGATTTTACCCAAATTCCATCGCTTAGGCCTTCTAATAATTAATTTCCGTTTTAATTATGTCAGGTTAAAGAATTGTTGGACAGAAAATTAACAACGCAAAACCGCACTAGGGGCAATTTTTTCATTTGTAGCGACTGTGTCAAAATGGGCTGAAATTTGACAGGTTGATTGGAAACAGCCCGAGAAATTGGACTCGGGGAATAGACCCGGAATCACGGGATTTAAGCCAAATTCCTTCGTTCAAGCCTTCGAATAATTAATTTCTGAATTAATTATGTCAGTTTGAAAAAGTGTTGGACCAAAAATTAACAATGCAGAACAGCACCGGGGGCAATTTCGTCATTTGTCGCGACGGTGTCGGAATGGGCCGAAATTTGGCAGGGTGATTGGAAACTGCCCAGAAATTGGATACGGGGCACAGACCCGAGGTCTCGGGATTTTACCCAAAATCCTTCTTCTAGGCGTCCGAATAATTAATTTCCGTATTAATTATGTCAGGTTGAAGAAGTGTTGGACAGAAAACTAACAACGCTAAACCGTACCAAGGCCAATTTCATCATTTGTCGCGACGGTGTCGAAATGGGTCGAAATTTGGGAGGTTGATTGGAAACGCCCCAGAAATTGGACTCGGGGCACATACCCGGGATCACGGGATTTTAGCCAAATCCCTTCTTTTTGGCCTCCGAATAATTAATTTTCGTATTAATTATGTTAGGTTGAAGAAGTGTTGGACAGAAAATTTACGACGCAAAACCTTACCAGGGGCAATTTTGTCATTTGTCGTGATGGTGTCGGAATGGACCGAAATTCGACAGGTTGATTGGAAACGGCCCCCGCAATTGAACTCGGGGCGCAGACCCGGGATCACCGAATTTTAGCATAATTCCTTTGTTTAGGCCTCCGAATAATTAATTTTTGTATTAATTATGTCGGGTTGAAGAAGTGTTGGAAAGAAAATAAACAAAGAAAAGCCGCACCAGGGGCAATTTTGTCATTTGTCGCGACGGTGTCGGAATGGGCCGAAATTTGGAAGGTTGAATGGAAACGGCCCCGTAAATTGGACTTGGGGCACAGACCCGAGATCTCGGGATTTTACCCAAATTCCTTCGTTTAGGCCTCCGAATAATTAATTTCCATATTAATTTTGTTAGGTTGAAGAAGTGTTGGATAGAAAATTAAAAATGTAAAAATGCGCCAGGGATAATTTCATCATTTGTCGCGACGGTGTTGGAATGGGCCAAAATTCGGCAGGTTGATTGGTAACGGCCCAAGAAATTGGGCTCCGGGTATAGACCCGGGATCACGGGATTTTAGCCAAATTCCTTCGTTGAGGCCTCCGAATAATCAATTTCCGTATTAATTATGTCAAGTTGAAGAAGTGTTGGATAGAAAACTAACAACGTAAAATCGCACCAGGGCCAATTTCATCATTTGTCACGACGGTGTCGAAATGGGTCCAAATTTGGGAGGTTGATTGGAAACGGCCCAAGAAATTGGACTCGGGGCACATACCCGGGATCACGGGATTTTAGCCAAATCCCTTCTTTTAGGCCTCCGAATAATTAATTTTCGTATTAATTATGTTAGGTTGAAGAAGTGTTGGACAGAAAATTTACGACGCAAAACAGTACCAGGGGCAATTTCGTCATTTGTCGCGACGATGTCGGAATGGACCGAAATTCGACAGGTTGATTGGAAACGGCCCCAGCAATTGGACTCGGGGCACAAACCCGGGATCATCGAATTTTAGCATAATTCCTTCATTTAGGCCTCCGAATAATTAATTTTCGTATTAATTATGTCAGGTTGAAGAAGTGTTGGAAAGAAAATAAACAAAGAAAAGCCGCACCAGGGGCAATTTCGTCATTTGTCGCGACGGTGTCGGAATGGGCCGAAATTTGGAAGGTTGAATGGAAATGGCCCCGTAAATTGGACTTGGGGCATAGACCCGAGATCTCGGGATTTTACCCAATTTCTCGTGTCGTTACCAATCAACCTGCCGAATTTCGGCCCATTTTGACACCGTCGCGACTGATGATGAAATTGCCGTTGGTACGGTTTTGCATTGTTAATTTTCTGTACAACACTACTTCAACCTGACATAATTAATACGGAAATTAATTATTCGGGGGCCTAAACGAAGGATTTTGGGTAAAATCCCGAGATCTCAGGTATGTGCCCCAAGTCCAATTTCTGCGGTCATTTCCAATCAACCTCCCAAATTTCGGCCCATTTCGACACCGTCGTGACAAATGACAAAATTGCCCCTTATGCGGCTTTTCTTTGTTAATTTTCTTTCCAACACTTCTTCAACCTGACATAATTAATACGAAAATTAATTATTCGGAGGCCTAAACGAAGGAATTTGGCTAAAATCTGGTGATCCCGGGTCTGTGCCCCGAGTAAAATTTCTCTGGTCATTACCAATCAACCTGTCGAATTTCGTCCCATTCCGACACCGTCGTGATAAATGATGAATTTGCCCCTGGTGCGGTTTTACGTTGTTAATTTTCTATCCAGCACTTCTTCAACCTGACATAATTAATACGAAAATTAATTATTCGGAGGCCTAAACGAATGATTTTGGGTAAAATCCCGAGATCTCGGGTCTATGCCCCGAGTCCAATTTCTGGGGCTGTTTCCAATCAACCTGCCATATTTCGGCCCATTCCAACACCGTCGCGACAAATGATGAAATTGCCCCTGGTGCTGCTTTTCTTTGTTAATTTTCTTTCCAACACTTCTTCAACCTGACATAATTAATACGGAAATTAATTATTCAGAGGCCTAAATGAAGGAATTTGGCTAAAATCTGGGGATCCGAGTTTGTTCCCAGAGTCCGATTTCTCGGGCCGTTTCCAATCAACTTGTCATCGTCGCGGCAAATGACGAAATTGTCCCTGGTGTGGTTTGCGTTGTTAATTTTCGGTCCAACACTTATTCAACCTGACATAATTAATACGAAAATTAATTGTTCGGAGGCCTAAACGAAGGAATTTGGCTAAAATCCCGTGATCCGGGGTCTGTGCCCGAGTCCAATTTCTGGGGCCGTTTCCAATCAACCTCCCAAATTTCGACCCATTTCGACACCGTCGCAACAAATGACGAAATTGCCCCTGGTGCGGCTTTTCTTTGTTTATTTACTTTCCAACACTTTTTCGTCCTGACATAATTAATACAGAAATTAATTATTCAGAGGCCTAAACGAAGGAATTTGGCTAAAATCTGAGGATTCGCGTCTGTGCCCCGAGTCCAATTTCTCGGGCCGTTTCCAATCAACCTGCCAAATTTCGGCCCATTTCGACACCATCACTACAAATGAAGAAATTGACCCTGGTGCAGTTCTGCATTGTTAATTTTCTGTCCAACACTTCTTTAAACTGACATAATTAATACGAAAATTAATTATTCGTAGGCCTAAACGAAGGAATTTGGCTAAAATCCCGTGATCCCGGGCACGTACACGTCATGGACATCCTGCTTTTTTGCCGCGAGTCCAATTTCTCGGGCCGTTTCCAATCAACCATCCGAATTTCAGCCCATTTCGACACCGTTGCAACAAATGACGAAATTGCCCCCGGTGCGACAATTCTTTGTTAATTTTCTTTCCAACACTTCTTCAACCTGACATAATTAATATGGAAATTAATTATTCGGAGTCCTAAACGAAGGTATTTGGCTAAAATCCTATGATCCCGAGTCTGTACCCCGAGTCCAATTTCTCGGGCCGTTTCCAATCAACCAACCAAATTTCGGTCTATTCTGACACTGTCGCGACAAATGATGAAATTGCCCCTGGTGCGGTTTTGTGTCGTTAATTTTCTGTCCAAAACTTCTTCAACATGACATAATTAATACGGAAGTTAATTATTCGGAGGCCTAAGCGAAAGAAATTGGCTAAAATCTCGTGATCCCAGGTCTGTGCCCCGAGTCCAATTTCTCGTGCCGTTTCCAATCAACCTGCCAAATTTCAGCCAATTTCAAAACTGTCGCGACAAATGACGAAATTGCCCCTGGTGTCTTTGTTAATTTTCTTTTCAACACTTCTTCAACCTGACATAATTAGTACGGAAATTAATTATTCAGAGGCCTAAACGAAGGAATTTGGCTAAAATCCAGCGATCTCGGGTTTGTGCCCCGCGGCGAATTTCTCGGGGCGTTTCCAATCATCCTGCAAATTTCGGCCCAATCCGACACCGTCGCTACAAATGACGAAATTGCCCCTGGTCCGATTTTGCGTTGTTAATTTTCTGTCCAACACTTCTTCAACCTGACATAATTAATACGGAAATTAATTATTTGGAGGCCTACACGAAGGCATTTGGGTAAAATATCGAGATCTCGGGTCCGTGCCCCATGTCCAATTTCTGGGGCCGTTTCCAATCAACATGCCAAATTTCGGACCATTCCGACACTGTCGCGACAAATGACGAAATTGCCCCTGGTGAGGTTTTCTTTGTTAATTTTCTTTCCAACACTTCTTCAACCTGACATAATTAATGCGGATATTAATTATTCGGAGGCCTAAACGAAGGAATTTGGCTAAAATCCTGTGATCCCCGGTCTATGCCCCGAGTCCAATTTCTCGTACCGTTACCAATCAACGTGCCGAATTTCGGCCTACTTTGACACCGTTGTGACAAATGACGAAGTTGCCTCTGGTACGGTTTTGCATTGTTAATTTTTTGTCCAACAATTCTTAAACCTGACACAATTAATACGAAAATTAATTATTCGGAGGCCTAAACGAAGGATTTTGGGTAAAATCCTGATATCTCGGGCGTGTGCCCCCGAGTCCAATTTCTGGGGCCGTTTCCAATCAACCTCCCAAATTTCGGCCCATTCCGACACAGTCGTGACAAATGAAGTAATTGCCCCTGGTGCGGCTTTTCTTTGTTAATTTCCTTTCCAACACTTCTTCAACCTGACATAATTAATATGAAAATTAATTATTCGGTGGCCTAAACGAAGGAATTTTGCTAAAATCCGGTGATCCCAAGTCTGTGCCTCGAGTCCAATTTCTCGGGCCGTTACCAATCAACCTGTCGAATTTCGGCCCATTTCGGCACCGTCGCGACAAATGACGAAATTGCCCCTGGTGCAGCTTTTCTTTGTTAATTTTCTTTCGAACACTTCTTCAACCTGACATAATTAATACGGAAATTAATTATTCAGAGGCCTAAACGAAGAAATTTGGCTAAAATTCGGGGATCCGGGTCTGTGCCCTGCGTCCAATTTCTCGGGCCGTTTCCAATCAACTTGTCGAATTTCAACCCATTCCAACACCATCGCGACAAATGACAAAATTGTCCCTAGTGCGATTTGCATTGTTAATTTTTGGTCCAACACTTCTTCAACCAGACATAATTAATACGAAAATTAATTATTTGGAGGCCTAAATGAAGGAATTTGGCTAAAATCCTGTGATCCCAGGTCTGTACCCCGAGTCCAATTTCTAGGTCCGTTTTACCTCCCAAATTTCGGCCCATTTCGACACCTTCGCGACAAATGACGAAATTGCCCCTGGTGCGGCTTTTCTTTGTTTATTTTCTTTCCAACACTTCTTCAACCTGACACAATTTATACGGAAATTAATTATTCGGAGGCCTAAACGAAGGAATTTGGCTAAAATCCCATGATTCCGGGTCTGTGCCCCGAGTCTAATTTCTCGGGCCATTTTCAATCAACCTGCCAAATTTTGGACCATTCCCACACCGTCACGACAAATTACGAAATTGCCCCTGGTGTGGTTCTGCGTTGTTCATTTTATGTCCAACATTTCTTCAACGTGACATAATTAATATGGAAATTAATTATTCGGAGGCTTAAACTAAGGAATTTGGCTAAAATCCTGTGATCCCTGGTCTGTGCCCTGAGTCCAATTTTTCAGGCCGTTTCCAATCAACCTGTCAAATTTTGGCCCATTTCGACACCGTCACGACAAATGAAGAAATTGACCCTGGTGCGGTTTTGCATTGTTAATTTTCTGTCCCACACTCCTTCAAACTAACATAATTAATACGGAAATTAATTATTCGGAGCCCTAAATGAAGGTATTTGGCTAAAATCCTATGATCCCGGGTCTATACCCCGAGTCCAATTTCTCGGGCAATTTCCAATCAACCTACCAAATTTCGGTCCATTCTGACACTGTCGTGACAAAGGATGAAATTGCCCTTGTGCGGTTTTGCGTCATTAATTTTCTGTCCAAAACTTCTTCAACATGACATAATTAATACGAAAATTAATTATTCGGAGGCCTAAACGAAGGAATTTGGCTAAAATCCCGTGATCCCAGGTCTGTGCCCCGAGTCCAATTTCTGGGGCCATTTCCAATCAACCTGTCTAATTTCGGCCCATTTTGACACCCTCGTGACAAATGACGAAATTGCGTCTGGTACGGTTTTGCATTGCTAATTTTTTGTCCAACAATTCTTCAACATGACATAATTAATACGAAAATTAATTATTCGGAGGCCTAAACGAAGGATTTTGGGTAAAATCCCGAGATCTCGGGTCTGTGCCCTGAGTCCAATTTCTGGGGCCGTTTCCAATCAACCTCCCGAATTTTGGCCCATTCGGACACCATCGCGACAAATGACGAAATTGCCCCTGGTGCGGCTTTTCTTTGTTAATTTTTTTTTCAACACTTCTTCAACCTGACATAATTAATACGAAAATTAATTATTCGGAGGCCTAAACGAAGGATTTTGGGTAAAATCCCGAGATCTCGGGTCTGTGCCTTGAGTCCAATTTCTGGGGCCGTTTCCAATCAACCTCCCAAATTTTGGCCCATTCGGACACCATCGCGACAAATGACGAAATTGCCCCTGGTGCGGCTTTTCTTTGTTAATTTTCTTTCCAACACTTCTTCAACCTGACATAATTAATACGAAAATTAATTATTCGGAGGCCTAAACGAAGGATTTTGGGTAAAATCCCGAGATCTCGGGTCTGTGCCTTGAGTCCAATTTCTGGGGCCGTTTCCAATCAACCTCCCAAATTTTGGCCCATTCGGACACCATCGCGACAAATGACGAAATTGCCCCTGGTGCGGCTTTTCTTTGTTAATTTTCTTTCCAACACTTCTTCAACCTGACATAATTAATACGAAAATTAATTATTCGGAGGCCTAAACGAAGGATTTTGGGTAAAATCCCGAGATCTCGGGTCTGTGCCTTGAGTCCAATTTCTGGGGCCGTTTCCAATCAACCTCCCAAATTTTGGCCCATTCGGACACCATCGCGACAAATGACGAAATTGCCCCTGGTGCGGCTTTTCTTTGTTAATTTTCTTTCCAACACTTCTTCAACCTGACATAATTAATACGAAAATTAATTATTCGGAGGCCTAAACGAAGGAATTTGGCTAAAATCCCGTGATCCCAGGTCTGTGCCCCGAGTCCAATTTCTGGGGCCATTTCCAATCAACCTGTCGAATTTCGGCCCATTTTGACACCCTCGTGACAAATGACGAAATTGCGTCTGGTACGGTTTTGCATTGTTAATTTTTTGTCCAACAATTCTTCAACATGACATAATTAATACGAAAATTAATTATTCGGAGGCCTAAACAAAGGATTTTGGGTAAAATCCCGAGATCTCGGGTCTGTGCCCTGAGTCCAATTTCTGGGGCCGTTTCCAATCAACCTCCCAAATTTTGGCCCATTCGGACACCATCGCGACAAATGACGAAATTGCCCCTGGTGCGGCTTTTCTTTGTTAATTTTTTTTTCAACACTTCTTCAACCTGACATAATTAATATTGAAATTAATTATTCGGATGCCAAAACGAAGGAATTTGGGTAAAATCCCGAGATCTCGGGTTTGTGCTTGAGTCCAATTTCTGGGGTCGTTCCCAATCAACCTGCCAAATTTCGACACCGTCGCGACAAATGACGAAATTGCCCCTGGTGCGGCTTTTCTTTGTTAATTTTATTACCAACGCTTCTTCAACCTGACATAATTACTACGGAAATTAATTATTCAGAGGCCTAAACGAAGGAATTTGGCTAAATTCGAGGATCCGGGTCTGTGCCCGAGTCCAATTTCTCGGGCCGTTTCCAATCAACTTGTCGAATTTCAGCCCATTCTGACACCGTCGTGACAAATGACGAAATTGTCCCCGGTGCTGTTTGCGTTGTTAATTTTCGGTCCAACACTTCTTCAACCTGACATAATTAATACGAAAATTAATTATTCGGAGGCCTAAACGAAGGAATTTGGGTAAAATCCCGATATCTCAGGTTTGGGCCCCGAGTCCAATTTCTGGGGCCGTTTCCAAACAACCTGCCAAATTTCAGCCCATTTCGACACCTTCGCGAGAAATGACGAAATTGCCCCTGGTGCGGCTTTTCTTTGTTAATTTTCTTTCCAACACTCCCTCAACCTAACATAGTTAATACGGAAATTAATTATTTGAAGCCCTAAACGAAGGTATTTGACTAAAATCCTGTGATCCCGGGTTTGTACGCAGAGTCCAATTTCTCTGGCTGTTTTCAATCAACCTACCAAATTTTGTTCAATTCTGAAACTGTCACGACAAATGACGAAATTGCCCCTGGTGCAGCTTTTCTTTGTCAATTTTCTTTCCAACACTTCTTCAACCTGACATAATTAATACGGATATTAATTATTCGGAGGCCTAAACGAAGGAATTTGGCTAAAATCCCGTGATCCCAGGTCTGTGCCCCGAGTCCAATTTCTGGGGCCATTTCCAATCAACCTGTCGAATTTCGGCCCATTTTGACACCCTCGTGACAAATGAAGAAATTGCGTCTGGTACGGTTTTGCATTGTTAATTTTTTGTCCAACAATTCTTCAACATGACATAATTAATACGAAAATTAATTATTCGGAGGCCTAAACGAAGGATTTTGGGTAAAATCCCGAGATCTCGGGTCTGTGCCCTGAGTCCAATTTCTGGGGCCGTTCCCACTCAACCTGCCAAATTTCGACACCGTCGCGACAAATGACGAAATTACCCCTGGTTCGATTTTTCTTTGTTAATTTTCTTTCCAACACTTCTTCAACCTGACATAATTACTACGGAAATTAATTATTCGGAGGCCTAAACGAAGGAATTTGGCTAAAATCCCGTGATCCCAGGTCTGTGCCCCGAGTCCAATTTCTGGAGCCGTTTCCTAACAACCTGCCAAATTTCAGCCCATTCCGACACCGTCACGACAAATGACAAAATTGCCCCTGGTGCGGCTTTTCTTTGTTAAGCCCCATGTCCAATTTCTGGGGCCGTTCCCACTCAACCTGCCAAATTTCGACACCGTCGCGACAAATGACGAAATTGTCCCCGGTGCTGTTTGCGTTGTTAATTTTCGGTCCAACACTTCTTCAACCTGACATAATTAATACGAAAATTAATTATTCGGAGGCCTAAACGAAGGAATTTGGGTAAATCCCGATATCTCAGGTTTGGGCCCCGAGTCCAATTTCTGGAGCCGTTTCCTAACAACCTGCCAAATTTCAGCCCATTTCGACACCTTCGCGAGAAATGACGAAATTGCCCCTGGTGCGGCTTTTCTTTGTTAATTTTCTTTCCAACACTCCCTCAACCTAACATAGTTAATACGGAAATTAATTATTTGAAGCCCTAAACGAAGGTATTTGACTAAAATCCTGTGATCCCGGGTCTGTACGCAGAGTCCAATTTCTCTGGCTGTTTCCAATCAACCTACCAAATTTTGTTCCATTCTGAAACTGTCACGACAAATGACGAAATTACCCCTGGTGCAGCTTTTCTTTGTTAATTTTCTTTCCAACACTTCTTCAACCTGACATAATTAATACGGATATTAATTATTCGGAGGCCTAAATGAAGGAATTTGGCTAAAATCCCGTGATCCCGGGTCTATGCCCCGAGTCCAATTTCTCGGGCCGTTACCAATCAACCTGCGAAATTTTGGCCCATTCCAACACCGTCGCGACAAATGACGAAATTGCCCCTGGTGCGGTTTTGCGTTGTTAATTTTCTGTCTGACACTTCTTCAACCTAACATAATTAAAACGGAAATTATTTATTCAGAGGCCTAAACGATGGAATATGGGTAAAATCCCGGGATCTTGGGTGTATGCCCCGAGCCTAATTTTTGGGGCAGTTTCCAATCAACCTGCCAAATTTGGACCCATTCCGACACTGTCGCGACAAATGACAAAATTGCCCCTAATGCGATTTTTCGTTGTTAATTTTTTGTCCAACACTTCTTCAACCTGACATAATTATTGCGAAAATTAATTATTCGGAGGCCTAAATGATTGAATTCTGGAAAAATCCCGAGATCCCGGGTCTATGCACCGAGTCCAATTTCTGGGGCCGTTTCCAATCAATCTGCCGAATTTCGGCCCATTCGGACACCGTCGCGTCAAATGACGAAATTGCACCTGGTGCTGCCTTTCTTTGTTAATTTTCTTTCCAACACATCTTCAAGCTGCCATAATTAGTACGAAAATTAATTATTCGGATGCCTAAACGAAGGAATTAGGCTAAAATCCGATGATCTCGGGTTTGTGCCCCGAGTCCAATTTCTCGGGCCGTTTCCAATCAACCTGTCGAATTTCGGCCCATTCCGACACCGACGCGACAAATGACGAAGTTGCACCTGGTGCAATTTTACGTTGTTAATTTTCTACCCAACACTTCTTCAACCTGACATAGCTAATACAGAAATTAATTATTCCGAGTCTAGAACGGAGGAATTTGGTTAAAATCCCGTGATCCCGGGTCTATGGCTCGAGTCCAATTTCTGGGGCGTTTCCAATCAACCTCCCAAATTTCGGCCCATTCCGACACCGTCGCGACAAATGACGAAATTGCCCCTGGTGCGGCTTTTCTTTGTTTATTTTCTTTCCAACACTTCTGCAACCTGACATAATTAATACGGAAATTAATCATTCGGAGGCCTACACGAAGGAATTTGGGTAAAATATCGAGATATTGGGCCCGTGCCCGGTGTCCAATTTCTAGGGCCGTTTCCAATCAACATGCCAAATTTCGGACCATTCCGACACTGTCGCGACAAATGACGAAATTGACCCTGGTGCGGCTTTTCTTTGTTAATTTTCTTTCCAACACTTCTTCAACCTGACATAATTAATGCGGAAATTAATTATTCGGAGGCCTAAACGAAGGAATTTGGCTAAAATTCGGGGATCCCGGGTCTATGCCCCGAGTCCAATTTCTCGAGCCGTTTCAAATCAACCTGCCAAATTTCGGCCCATTCCGACACCGTCGCGACAAATGACGAAATTGCCCCTGGTGCGAATTTACGTTGTTAATTTTCTGTCCGACACTTCTTCAACCTGACATAATTAAAACGGAAATTAATTATTCGGAGGCCTAAACGATTGAATTTTGGTAAAATCAAGAGATCTAGGGTGTATGCCCCGAGTCCAATTTCTGGGGCCGTTTCCAATCAACCTGCCGAATTTCGGCCCATTCCGACACCGTCGCGACAAATGACGAAATTGCCCCTGGTACGGTTTTGCGTTGTTAATTTTCTGTCCAACACTTCTTCTACCTGACATAATTATTACGAAAATTAATTATTCAGAGGCCTCAACGATGGAATTTGGGAAAAATCCCGAGATCTCGGGTCTGTGCACCGAGTCCAATTTCTGGGGCCATTTCCAATCAGCCTGCCAAATTTCGGCCCATTCCGACACCGTCGCTACAAATGACGAAATTACCCCTGGTGCGGCTTTTCTTCGGTAATTTTCTTTCCAACACTTCTTCAACCTGACATAATTAGTACGGAAATTAATTATTCGGATGCCTAAACGAAGGAATTTGGCTAAAATTCGGTGATCCCGGGTTTGTGCCCCGAGTCTAATTTCTCGGGCCGTTTCCAATCAACCTATCGAATTTCGGCCCATTCCGACGCCGTCGCGACAAATGACGAAGTTGCCCCTGGTGCAGTTTTACGCTGTTAATTTTCTATCCAACACTTCTTCAACCTAACATAGTTAATACGGAAATTAATTATTCGGGGGCCTGAACGGAGGAATTTGGTTAAAATCCCATGATCCCGGGTCTGTACCCCGTGTCCAATTTCTGGGGCCATTTCCAATCAACCTGCCAAATTTCAAACCATTCCGACACTGTCGCGACAAATGACGAAATTGCCCATGGCGCGGCTTTTCATAGTTAATTTTCTTTCCAACACTTCTTCAACCTGACATAATTAATACGGATATTAATTATTTGGAGGCCTAAACGAAGGAATTTGGCTAAAATCCCGTGATCCCGAGTCTATGCCCCGAGTCCAATTTCTTCGGCCATTACCAACCAATCTGCGAAATTTCGGCTCATTCCAACACCGTCGCGACAAATGACGAAATTGCCCCTGGCGCGGTTTTACGTTGTTAATTTTCTGTTCAACACTTCTTCATCCTGACATAATTAAAACGAAAATTAATTATTCGGAGGCCTACACGAAGGAATTTGGGTAAAATACCGAGATCTCGGGTCCGTGCCCCGTGTCCAATTTCTGGGGCCGTTTCCAATCAACATGTCAAATTTTGGACCATTCCGACACTGTCGCGACAAATGACGAAATTGCCCCAGGTGCGGCTTTTATTTGTTAATTTTCTTTCCAACACTTCTTCAACTTGACATAATTAATACAGAAATTAATTATTCGGAGGCCTAAACGAAGGAATTTGGCTAAAATCCGGGGATCCCGGGTTTATGCCCCAATTCCAATTTTTCGGGCCGTTACCAATCAACCTGACAAATTTCGGCCCATTCCCACACCATCGCGACAAATGACGAAATTGCCCCTGGTGCTGTTTTGCGTTGTTAATTTTCTGTCCAACACTTCTTCTACCTGACATAATTATTACGAAAATTAATTATTCGGAGGCCTAAACGATGGAATTTGGGAAAAATCCCGAGATCTCGGGTCTATGCACCGAGTCCAATTTCTGGGGCCGTTTCCAATCGACCTGCCAAATTTCGGCCCATTCCGACATCGTCGCGACAAATGATGAAATTACCCCTGGTACGGCTTTTCTTCGGTAATTTTCTTTCCAACACTTCTTCAACCTGGCATAATTAGTACGAAAATTAATTATTCGGATGCCTAAACGAAAGAATTTGGCTAAAATCCGATGATCCCAGGTTTGTGCCCTGAGTCCAATTTCTCGAGCCGTTTCTAATCAACCTATCGAATTTTGGCCCATTCCGACACCGTCGTGATAAATGACGAAGTTACCCCTGGTGCAGTTTTGCGTTGTTAATTTTCTATCCAACACTTCTTCAACCTGACATAGTTAATACGGAAATTAATTATTCGGAGGCCTGAATGAAGGAATTTGGTTAAAATCCCGTGATCCCGGGTCAGTGCCTCGACTCCAATTTCTGGGGCCGTTTCCAATCAACCTCCCAAATTTTGGCCCATTCCGACAACATCGTGACAAATGACGAAATTGCCCCTGGTGCGGCTTTTCTTTGTTTATATTCTTTCCAACACTTCTTCAACCTGACATAATTAACACGGAAATTAATTATTCAGAGGCCTACCCGAAGGAATTTGGGTAAAATGCCGAGATCTCGAGTTCGTGCCCCGTGTCCAATTTCTCGGGCTGTTTCCAATCCACCTGCCAAATTTCGGACCATTCCGACACTGTCGCGACAAATGATGAAATTGCCCCTGGTGCGGCTTTTTTTTTGTTAATTTTCTTTTCAACACTTCTTCAACCTGACATAATTAATATGGATATTAATTATTTGGGGGCCTAAACGAAGGAATTTGGCTAAAATCCCGTGATCCCGGGTCTATGCCCCGAGTCCAATTTCTCGGGCAGTTACCAATTAACTTGCGAAATTTTTGCCCATTCCTACACCGTCGCGACAAATGACGAAATTGCCCCTGGTGCTGTTTTGTGTTGTTAATTTTCTGTCCGACACTTCTTCAACCTGACATAATTAAAACGGAAATTAATTATTCGGAGGTCTAAACGATGGAATATGGGTAAAATCCCGAGATCTTGGATGTATGCCCCGAGTCTAATTTTTGGGGCCGTTTCCAATCAACCTGCCAAATTTCGGCCCATTCCGACACCATCGCGACAAATGACGAAATTGCCCCTAGTGCGATTTTGTGTTGTTAATTTTTTGTCCAACACTTCTTCGACCTGACATAATTAAAACGGAAATTAATTATTCGGAGGCCTAAACGATGGAATTTAGGTAAAATCTCGAGATCTCAGGTGTATACACCGAGTCTAATTTTTGGGGCCGCTTCCAATCAACCTGCCAAATTTCGGCCCATTCCGACACCATCGCGACAAATGACGAAATTGCCCCTGGTGCGATTTTGTGTTGTTAATTTTTTGTCCAACACTTCTTCGACTTGACATAATTAAAACGGAAATTAATTATTCGGAGACCTAAACGATGGAATTTAGGTAAAATCTCGAGATCTCAGGTGTATACACCGAGTCTAATTTTTGGGGCCGCTTCCAATCAACCAGTCAAATTTCGGCCCATTCCGACACCATTGCGACAAATGACGAAATTGCCCCTGGTGCGATTTTGTGTTGTTAGTTTTTTGTCCAACACTTCTTCGACCTGACATAATTAAAACGGAAATTAATTATTCGGAGGCCTAAACGATGGAATTTGGGTAAAATCTCGAGATCTTGAGTGCATTTTTGGGGCCGCTTCCAATCAACCAGTCAAATTTCGGCCCATTCCGACACCATTGCGACAAATGACGAAATTGCCCCTGGTGCGATTTTGTGTTGTTAGTTTTTTGTCCAACACTTTTTCGACCTGACATAATTAAAACGGAAATTAATTATTCGGAGGCCTAAACGATGGAATTTGGGTAAAATCTCGAGATCTTGAGTGTATGCCCCAAGTCTAATTTCTGGGGCCATTTCCAATCAACCTGCCAAATTTCAGCCCATTCCGACACCATCGCGACAAATGACGAAATTGCCCCTGGTGAGGTTTTGCGTTGTTAATTTTCTGTCCAACACTACTTCAACCTGACATAATTAATACGGAAATTAATTATTCGGAGGCCTAAACGAAGGAATTTTGCTAAAATCCGGGGATCCCGGGTCTATGCCTCGAGTCCAATTTCTCGGGCCGTTACCAATCAACCTGCCAAATTTCGGCCCATTCTGACACCGTCGCGACAAATGACGAAATTGTCCCTGGTGCGGTTTTACGTTGTTAATTTTCTGTCCGACACTTCTTCAACCTAAGATAATTAAAACGGAAATTAATTATTCGGAGGCCTAAAAGATGGAATTTCGGTAAAATGAAGAGATCTAGGGTCTATGCCCTGAGTCCAATTTCTGGGGCCGTTTCCAATCGACCAGCCGAATTTCGGCCCATTCTGACATCGTCGCGACAAATGATGAAATTGCCCCTGGTACAATTCTTCGCCCAACACTTCTTCAACCTGACATAATTAATACGAAAATTAATTATTCGGGAGCCTAAACGAAGGAATTTGACTAAAATCCCATGATCCCCGGTCGATGCCCCGAGTCCAATTTCTCGGGCCGTTAGCAATCAACTTGCCAAAGTTCGGCCCATTCCAGCACGATCACGACAAATGACGAAATTGTCCCTGCTGCGGTTTTGCGTTGTTAATTTTCTGTCCAACACTACTTCAACCTAACATAATTAATACGGAAATTAATTATTCGGAGGCCTAAACGAAGGAATTTTGCTAAAATCCGGGGATCCTGGGTCTATGCCCCAAGTCCAATTTCTCAGGCCGTTACCAATCAACCTGCCAAATTTCGGCCCTTTCTGATACCGTCGCGACAAATGACGAAATTGTCCCTGGTGCGGTTTTACGTTCTTAATTTTCTGTCCGACACTTCTTCAACCTAAGATAATTAAAACGGAAATTAATTATTCGGAGGCCTAAAAGATGGAATTTCGGTAAAATGAAGAGATCTAGGGTCTATGCCCCGAGTCCAATTTCTAGGGCCGTTTCCAATCAACCAGCCGAATTTCGGCCCATTCTGACATCATCGCGACAAGTGATGAAATTGCCCCTGGTACAGTTCTTCGCCCAACACTTCTTCAAACTGACATAATTAATACGAAAATTAATTATTCGGGGGCCTAAACGAAGGAATTTGACTAAAATCCCATGATCCCCGGTCTATGCCCCGAGTCTAATTTCTCGGGCCGTTAGCAATCAACTTGCCAAAGTTCGGCCCATTCCAACACGATCACGACAAATGACGAAATTGTCCCTGCTGCGGTTTTGCGTTGTTAATTTTCTGTCCAACACTTCTTCAACCTGACATAATTAATACGGAAATTAATTATTCGGAGGCCTAAACGAAGGAATTTGGCCAAAATCTCGTGATCCCTGGTCTATGCCCCGAGTCCAATTTCTCGGCCCGTTACCAATCAACCTGCCAAATTTCGGCCCATTCCCACACCATCGTGACAAATGACGAAATTGCCCCTGGTGCGGTTTTGCGTTGTTAATTTTCTGCCCAACACTTCTTCGACCTGACATAATTAAAACGAAAATTAATTATTCGAAGGCCTAAACGATGGAATTTGGGAAAAATCCCGAGATCTCGAGTCTATGTCCCGAGTCCAATTTCTGGGGCCGTTTCCAATCAACCTGTCAAATTTGGGCCCATTCCGGCACCGTCGTGACAAATGACGAAATTACCCCTAGTGCGGCTTTTCTTTGGTAATTTTCTTTCCACCACTTCTTCAACCTGACATAATTAGTACGGAAATTAATTATTCGGAGGCCTAAACGGAGGAATTTGGCTAAAACCCCGTGATCCCGGGTCTGTGCCTCGAGTCCAATTTCTCGGGCCGTTTCCAATCAGCCTCCTAAATTTCGGCCCATTCCGACACCGTCGCGACAAATTACGAAATTGCCCTTGGTGCGGCTTTTCTTTGGTAATTTTCTTTCCAACACTTCTTCAACCTGACATAATTAGTACGGAAATTAATTATTCGGATGCCTAAACGAAGGAATTCGGCTAAAATCCGGTGATCTCGGGTTTTTGCCCCGAGTCCAATTCTCGGGTCATTTCCAATCAACCTGTCGAATTTCGTCCCATTCCGACACCGTCGCAACAACTGACGAAGTTGCCCCTGGTGCAGTTTTGCGTTGTTAATTTTCTATCCAACACTGCTTCAACCTGACAAGTTAATACGGAAATTAATTATTCGGAGGCCTGAATGGAGGAATTTGGTTTAAATCCCATGATCCAGGGACTCTGTCTCGAGTCCAATTTCTGGGGCCGTTTCCAATCGACCTCCCGAATTTTGGCCCATTCCGACACCGTCGCGACAAATGACGAAATTGCCCCTGGTGCGGCTTTTCTTTGTTTATTTTCTTTCCAACACTCCTTCAACTTGACATAATTAATACGGAAATAAATTATTCGGAGGCCTACACTACGAAATTTGGGTAAAATCCCGAGATCTCGGGTCCTTGCCCCGTGTCCAATTTCTGGTGCCGTTTCCGATCAACCTGCCAAATTTCAGACCATTCCGACACTGTCGCGACAAATGATGAAATTGCCCCTGGTGCGGCTTTTCTATGTTAATTTTCTTTCCAACACTTCTTCAACCTGACATAAATAATACGGATATTAATTATTCGGAGTCCTAAACGAAGGAATTTGGCTAAAATCCTGTGATGCCTGGTCTATGCCCCGAGTCCAATTTCTTGGGCCGTTACCAATCAACCTGCAAAATTTTGGCCCATTCCAACACCGTCCGACAAATGACGAAATTGCCCCTGGTACGATTTTGCGTTGTTAATTTTCTGTTCGACACTTCTTCAACCTGACATAATTAAATCGAAAATTAATTATTCGGAGGCCTAAACGATGGAATTTGGGTAAAATCTCGAGATCTCGGGTGGAAGCCCCGAGTCTAATTTCTGGGGCCGTTTCCAATCAACCTGCCAAATTTCGGCCCATTCCGACACTGTCGCGACAAATGACGAAATTGCCCCTGGTACGATGTTGCGTTGTTAATTTTCTGTCCGACACTTCTTCAACCTGACATCAACACTTCTTCGACCTGACATAATTAAAACGAAAATTAATTATTCGAAGGCCTAAACGATGGAATTTGGGAAAATGATCCCGGGCCTATGCCCCGAGTCCAATTTCTCGGGCCGTTACCAATCAACCTGCAAATTAATTATTCGGAGGCCGAAACGAAGGAATTTGGCTAAAATCTCGTGATCCCGGGTGGATGCCCCGAGTCTAATTTCTCGGGCCGTTACCAATCAACCTGCAAATTAATTATTCGGAGGCCGAAACGAAGGAATTTGGCTAAAATCTCGTGATCCCGGGTGGATGCCCCGAGTCTAATTTCTCGGGCCGTTACCAATCAACCTGCAAATTAATTATTCGGAGGCCGAAACGAAGGAATTTGGCTAAAATCTCGTGATCCCGGGTGGATGCCCCGAGTCTAATTTCTCGGGCCGTTACCAATCAACCTGCAAATTAATTATTCGGAGGCCGAAACGAAGGAATTTGGCTAAAATCTCGTGATCCCGGGTGGATGCCCCGAGTCTAATTTCTCGGGCCGTTACCAATCAACCTGCAAATTAATTATTCGGAGGCCGAAACGAAGGAATTTGGCTAAAATCTCGTGATCCCGGGTGGATGCCCCGAGTCTAATTTCTCGGGCCGTTACCAATCAACCTGCAAATTAATTATTCGGAGGCCGAAACGAAGGAATTTGGCTAAAATCTCGTGATCCCGGGTGGATGCCCCGAGTCTAATTTCTCGGGCCGTTACCAATCAACCTGCAAATTAATTATTCGGAGGCCGAAACGAAGGAATTTGGCTAAAATCTCGTGATCCCGGGTGGATGCCCCGAGTCTAATTTCTCGGGCCGTTACCAATCAACCTGCAAATTAATTATTCGGAGGCCGAAACGAAGGAATTTGGCTAAAATCTCGTGATCCCGGGTGGATGCCCCGAGTCTAATTTCTCGGGCCGTTACCAATCAACCTGCAAATTAATTATTCGGAGGCCGAAACGAAGGAATTTGGCTAAAATCTCGTGATCCCGGGTGGATGCCCCGAGTCTAATTTCTCGGGCCGTTACCAATCAACCTGCAAATTAATTATTCGGAGGCCGAAACGAAGGAATTTGGCTAAAATCTCGTGATCCCGGGTGGATGCCCCGAGTCTAATTTCTCGGGCCGTTACCAATCAACCTGCAAATTAATTATTCGGAGGCCGAAACGAAGGAATTTGGCTAAAATCTCGTGATCCCGGGTGGATGCCCCGAGTCTAATTTCTCGGGCCGTTACCAATCAACCTGCAAATTAATTATTCGGAGGCCGAAACGAAGGAATTTGGCTAAAATCTCGTGATCCCGGGTGGATGCCCCGAGTCTAATTTCTCGGGCCGTTACCAATCAACCTGCAAATTAATTATTCGGAGGCCGAAACGAAGGAATTTGGCTAAAATCTCGTGATCCCGGGTGGATGCCCCGAGTCTAATTTCTCGGGCCGTTACCAATCAACCTGCAAATTAATTATTCGGAGGCCGAAACGAAGGAATTTGGCTAAAATCTCGTGATCCCGGGTGGATGCCCCGAGTCTAATTTCTCGGGCCGTTACCAATCAACCTGCAAATTAATTATTCGGAGGCCGAAACGAAGGAATTTGGCTAAAATCTCGTGATCCCGGGTGGATGCCCCGAGTCTAATTTCTCGGGCCGTTACCAATCAACCTGCAAATTAATTATTCGGAGGCCGAAACGAAGGAATTTGGCTAAAATCTCGTGATCCCGGGTGGATGCCCCGAGTCTAATTTCTCGGGCCGTTACCAATCAACCTGCAAATTAATTATTCGGAGGCCGAAACGAAGGAATTTGGCTAAAATCTCGTGATCCCGGGTGGATGCCCCGAGTCTAATTTCTCGGGCCGTTACCAATCAACCTGCAAATTAATTATTCGGAGGCCGAAACGAAGGAATTTGGCTAAAATCTCGTGATCCCGGGTGGATGCCCCGAGTCTAATTTCTCGGGCCGTTACCAATCAACCTGCAAATTAATTATTCGGAGGCCGAAACGAAGGAATTTGGCTAAAATCTCGTGATCCCGGGTGGATGCCCCGAGTCTAATTTCTCGGGCCGTTACCAATCAACCTGCAAATTAATTATTCGGAGGCCGAAACGAAGGAATTTGGCTAAAATCTCGTGATCCCGGGTGGATGCCCCGAGTCTAATTTCTCGGGCCGTTACCAATCAACCTGCAAATTAATTATTCGGAGGCCGAAACGAAGGAATTTGGCTAAAATCTCGTGATCCCGGGTGGATGCCCCGAGTCTAATTTCTCGGGCCGTTACCAATCAACCTGCAAATTAATTATTCGGAGGCCGAAACGAAGGAATTTGGCTAAAATCTCGTGATCCCGGGTGGATGCCCCGAGTCTAATTTCTCGGGCCGTTACCAATCAACCTGCAAATTAATTATTCGGAGGCCGAAACGAAGGAATTTGGCTAAAATCTCGTGATCCCGGGTGGATGCCCCGAGTCTAATTTCTCGGGCCGTTACCAATCAACCTGCAAATTAATTATTCGGAGGCCGAAACGAAGGAATTTGGCTAAAATCTCGTGATCCCGGGTGGATGCCCCGAGTCTAATTTCTCGGGCCGTTACCAATCAACCTGCAAATTAATTATTCGGAGGCCGAAACGAAGGAATTTGGCTAAAATCTCGTGATCCCGGGTGGATGCCCCGAGTCTAATTTCTCGGGCCGTTACCAATCAACCTGCAAATTAATTATTCGGAGGCCGAAACGAAGGAATTTGGCTAAAATCTCGTGATCCCGGGTGGATGCCCCGAGTCTAATTTCTCGGGCCGTTACCAATCAACCTGCCAAATTTCGGCCCATTTCGACACCGACGCGACAAATGATGAAATTGCCCCTGGTGCGGTTTTGCGTCCGACACTTCTTCAACCTGGCATAATTAATACGAAAATTAATTATTCGGAGGTCTAAATGAAGTAAATTTGATTAAAATCCCATGATCCCGGGTCTATGGCCCAAATCCAATTTCTCAGGGCGTTACCAATCAGCCTTCCAAATTTTGGCCCATTCCAACACCATCATGACAAATGACGAAATTGTCACTGCTGCGGTTTTGCGTTGTTAATTTTCTGTCCGACACTTCTTCAACCTTACATAATTAAAGTGGAAATTAATTATTCGGAGGCCTAAACGATGGAATTTGGGTAAAATCCCGAGATCTAGGGTTGATGCCCCGAGTCCAATTTCTGGGGCCGTTTCAAATCAACCTGTCAAATTTCGGCCCATTCCGACACTGTCGGGACAAATTACGAAATTACCCCTGGTACGATTTTGCTTTGTTAATTTTCTATCCAACACTTCTTCAACCTGACATAATTAATACGGAAATCAATTATTCGGAGGCCTAAATGAAGGAATTTGGCTAAAATCCCGTGATCCCGGGTCTATGCCCCGAGTCCAATTTCTCGGCCCGTTATCAATCAACCTGCCAAATTTCAGACCATTCCGACACTGTCGCGACAAATGATGAAATTGCCCCTGGTGCGGCTTTTCTATGTTAATTTTCTTTCCAACACTTCTTCAACCTGACATAAATAATACGGATATTAATTATTCGGAGTCCTAAACGAAGGAATTTGGCTAAAATCCTGTGATGCCTGGTCTATGCCCCGAGTCCAATTTCTTGGGCCGTTACAATCAACCTGCAAAATTTTGGCCCATTCCAACACCGTCCGACAAATGACGAAATTGCCCCTGGTACGATTTTACGTTGTTAATTTTCTGTCCGACACTTCTTCAACCTGACATAATTAAATCGAAAATTAATTATTCGGAGGCCTAAACGATAGAATTTGGGTAAAAGCTCGAGATCTCGGGTGGAAGCCCCGAGTCTAATTTCTGGGGCCGTTTCCAATCAACCTGCCAAATTTCGGCCCATTTCGACAACGTCGCGACAAATGACAAAATTGCCCCTGGTTCGGTTTTGCGTTGTAAATTTTCTATCCAACATTACTTCAACCTGGCATAATTAATACCGAAATTAATTATTCGTAGGCCTAAACGAAGGAATTTGGCTAAAATCCCATGATCCCGGGCCTATGCCCCGAGTCCAATTTCTCGGGCCGTTACCAATCAACCTGCCAAATTTTGGCCCATTCCAACACGATCACGACAAATGACGAAATTGTCCCTGCTGCGATTTTGCGTTGTTAATTTTCAGTCCGACACTTCTTCAACCTAACATAATTAAAACGGAAATTAATTGTTCGGAGGCCTAAACGATGGAATTTGGGTAAAATCCAGAGATCTAGGGTCTATGCCCGGGGTCCAATTTCTGGGGCCGTTTCCAATCAACCTGCCAAATTTCGGCCCATTTCGACACCGTCGTGACAAATGACGAAATTGCCCCTGGTGCGGTTTCGCGTCCAACACTTCTTTAACATTGACATAATTAATATGGAAATTAATTATTCGGAGTCCTAAACGAAGGAATTTAGCTAAAATCCCGTGATCACGGGTCTATACCCCGAGTCCAATTTCTCGGGTTGTTAGCAATCAACCTGGCCAATTTTGGCCCATTCCAACATCGTCATGACAAATGACGAAATTGTCCCTGTTGCAGTTTTGCGTTGTTAATTTTCTGTCCGACACTTCTTCAACCTGACATAATTAAAAAGGAAATTAAATATTCGGAGGCCTAAACGATGGAATTTGGGTAAAATCCAGAGATCTAGGGTCTATGCCCCGAGTCCAATTTCTGGGACCGTTTCCAATACACCTGCTGAATTTCGGCCCATTTCGACACCGACGCGACAAATGATGAAATTGCCCCTGGTGCGGTTTTGCGTCCGACACTTCTTCAACCTGGCATAATTAATACGAAAATTAATTATTCGGAGGTCTAAATGAAGTAAATTTGATTAAAATCCCATGATCCCGGGTCTATGGCCCAAATCCAATTTCTCAGGGCGTTACCAATCAGCCTTCCAAATTTTGGCCCATTCCAACACCATCATGACAAATGACGAAATTGTCACTGCTGCGGTTTTGCGTTGTTAATTTTCTGTCCGACACTTCTTCAACCTTACATAATTAAAGTGGAAATTAATTATTCGGAGGCCTAAACGATGGAATTTGGGTAAAATCCCGAGATCTAGGGTTGATGCCCCGAGTCCAATTTCTGGGGCCGTTTCAAATCAACCTGTCAAATTTCGGCCCATTCCGACACTGTCGGGACAAATGACGAAATTGCCCCTGGTGCGGCTTTTCTTTGTTAATTTTCTTTCCAACACTTCTTCAACCTGACATAATTAATACGGAAATCAATTATTCGGAGGCCTAAATGAAGGAATTTGGCTAAAATCCCGTGATCCCAATTCTATGACCCGAGTCCAATTTCTCAGGCCATTACAAATCAACCTGCCAAAATTTGGCCCTCTCCCACACCGTCGCAACAAATGACGAAATTTCCCCTCGTCCGATTTTGCGTTTTTAATTTTCTGTCCAACACTTCTTCGACCTGACATAATTAAAACGAAAATTAATTATTAGAGTCCTAAACAATGGAATTTGGGAAAAATCCCTAGATCTCGGGCCAACGGCCCGAGTCCAATTTTTGGGGCCGTTTCCAATCAACCTGCCAAATTTCGGCCCATTCCGACACCGTCGCGACAAATGACGAAATTGCCCCTGGTGCGGCTTTTCTTTGTTAATTTTCTTTCCAACACTTCTTCAACCTGACATAATTAGTACGGAAATTAATTATTTGGATGCCTAAACGAAGGAATTTGGCTAAAATTCGGTGATCCCAGATTTGTGCCCCGAGTCCTATTTCTCGGGCCATTTCCAATCAACCTGTCGAATTTCGGCCCATTCTGACACCGTCGTAACAAATGACGAAGTTGCCCCTGGTGCAGTTTTGCGTTGTTAATTTTCTATCCAACACTTCTTCAACCTGACATAATTAATACGGAAATTAATTATTGGGAGGCCTGAACGAAGGAATTTTGCTAAAATCCCGTGATCCCAGGTCTGTGCCTCGAGTCCAATTTTTGGGGCCGTTCCCAATCAACCTGCCAAATTTCGGCCCATTCCGACATCGTTGCGACAAATGACGAAAGTGCCCTCCGTGCGGCTTTTCTTTGTTAATTTTCTTTCCAACGCTTCTTCAACCTGACATAATTAGTACGGAAATTAATTATTCGGATGCCTAAACGAAGGAATTTGGCTAAAATCCGGTGATCCCAGGTTTGTGCCGCGAGTCCTATTTCTCGGGCCGTTTCTAATCAACCTGTTGAATTTTGACCCATTTCGGCACCGTCGCGACAAATGACGAAGTTGCCCCTGGTGCAGTTTTGCGTTGTTAATTTTCTATCCAACACTTCATCAACCTGACATAATTAATACGAAAATTAATTACTCGGAGGCCTGAACGGAGGAATTTGGCTAAAATCCCGTGATCCGGGTCTGTGCCTCGAGTCCAATTTCTAGGGCCGTTTCCAATCAACCTCCCAAATTTTTGACCATTCCGACACCGTTGCGACAAATGACGAAATTGCCCTTGGTGCGGCTTTCCTTTGCTTATTTTCTTTCCAACACTTCTTCAACCTGACATAATTAATACAGAAATTAATTATTCAGAGGCCTACATGAAGGAATTTGGGTAAAATTCTGAGATCTCGGGTCTGTGCCCTGTGTCCAATTTCTGGGGCCGTTTCC
>NC_036253.1:17370740-17416432 GCF_002742605.1 Olea europaea var. sylvestris | reverse complement strand
TAAAATCCCGTGATCCCGGGTCTATGCCCCGAGTCCAATTTCTCTGGGCATTACGAATTAACCTGCCAAATTTTGGCCCATTCCAACTCCGTCATGACAAATGACGAAATTGTCACTGCTGCGATTTTGCGTTGTTAATTTTCTATCCGACACTTCTTCAACCTAACATAATTAAAACTGAAATTAATTATTCGGAGGCCTAAACGATGGAATTTGGGTAAAATCCTGAGATCTAGGGACGATGCCCCGAGTCCAATTTCTGGGGCCGTTTCAAATCAACCTGTCAAATTTCGGCCCATTCTGACACCGTCGCGACAAATGACGAAATTTCTCCTGATGCAATTTTGCTTTGTTAATTTTCTGTTCAACACTTCTTCAACCTGACATTATTAATACGGAAATTAATTATTCGGAGGCCTAAACGAAGGAATTTAGCTAAAATCCCGTGATCCCGGGTCTTTGCCCCGAGTCCAATTTCTCGGGCCTTTACCAATCAACATGCCAAATTTCGGCCCATTCCCACACCGTCGCGACAAATGACGAAATTGCCCCTGGTGCGGTTTTGCGTTGTTAATTTTCTATCCAACACTTCTTCGACCTGACATAATTAAAACGGAAATTAATTATTCAAAGGCCTAAACGATGGAATTTGGGAAAAATCCCGAGTTCTTGGGTCTGCGCCCTGAGTCCAATTTCTGGGGCCGTTCCCAATCAACCTGATTTCGACCCATTTCGACACCGTCGCAAAAAATGACGAAATTACCCCTGGTGCGATTTCGCTTTGTTAATTTTCTGTCCAACACTTCTTCAACCTGACATTATTAATACGGAAATCAATTATTCGAAGGCCTAAACGAAGGAATTTGGCTAAAATCCCGTGATCCCGGGTCTATGCCCCGAGTCCAATTTCTCGGGCCTTTACCAATCAACATGCCAAATTTCGGCCCATTCCCACACCGTCGCGACAAATGACGAAATTGCCCCTGGTGGGGTTTTGCGTTGTTAATTTTCTGTCCAACACTTCTTCGACCTGACATAATTAAAACAGAAATTAATTATTCGGAGGCCTAAACAATGGAATTTGGGTAAAATCCCAAGATCTCGAGTTTATGCCCCGAGTCTAATTTTTGGGGTCGTTTCAAATCAACCTGCCAAATTTCGTCCCATTCCGACACCATTGCGACAAATGACGAAATTGCCCCTGGTGCGGTTTTGCGTTGTTAATTTTCTGTCCAACACTACTTCAACCAAACATAATTGATACGGAAATTAATTATTCGGAGGCCTAAACGAAGGAATTTGGCTAAAATCCCGTGATCCCGGGTCTATGCCCCGAGTCCAATTTCTTGGGCCGTTACTAATCAACCTGCCAAATTTTTGCCTATTCCAACACCGTCGCGACAAAATGACGAAATTGTCCCTGGTGTAGTTTTGCGTTGTTAATTTTTTGTCCAACACTTCTTCAACCTGACATAATTAAAACGAAAATTAATTATTCGGAGGCCTAGATGATGGAATTTGGGTAAAATCCAGAGATCTAGGTTCTATGCCCCGAGTCCAATTTCTGGGGCAGTTTTCAATCAACCAGCTGAATTTAGGCCCATTCCGACACCGACGCGACAAATGACGAAATTGCCCCTGGGGCGATTTTGCGTCCAACACTTCTTCAACCTGGCATAATTAATACGGAAATTAATTATTTGGAGGCTTAAACTAAGTAAATTTGGCTAAAATCCAGTGATCCCGAGTCTATGCCCCGAGTCCAATTTCTCAGGGCATTACCAATCAACTTGCCAAATTTTGGCCCATTCCAACACCGTCATGACAAATGACGAAATTGTCACTGCTGCGATTTTGCGTTGTTAATTTTCTGTCCGACACTTCTTGAACCTGACATAATTAAAACGAAAATTCATTATTCGGAGGCCTAAACGATGGAATTTGGGTAAAATCCCGAGATCTAGGTTCGATGCCCCGAGTCCAATTTCTGGGGCCGTTACCAATCAACATGCCAAATTTCGGCCCATTCCCACACCGTCGCGACAAATGACGAAATTGCCCCTGGTGGGGTTTTGCGTTGTTAATTTTCTGTCCAACACTTCTTCGACCTGACATAATTAAAACAGAAATTAATAATTCGGAGGCCTAAACGATGGAATTTGGGTAAAATCCCAAGATCTCGAGTTTATGCCCCGAGTCTAATTTCTGGGGTCGTTTCAAATCAACCTGCCAAATTTCGTCCCATTCCGACACCATTGCGACAAATGACGAAATTGCCCCCGGTGCAGTTTTGCATTGTTAATTTTCTGTCCAACACTACTTCAACCAAACATAATTGATACGGAAATTAATTATTCGGAGGCCTGCTAAAATCCCGTGATCCCGGGTCTATGCCCCGAGTCCAATTTCTTGGGCCGTTACTAATCAGCCTGCCAAATTTTTGCCTATTCCAACACCGTCGCGACAAAATGACGAAATTGTCCCTGGTGCAGTTTTGCGTTGTTAATTTTTTGTCCAACACTTCTTCAACCTGACATAATTAAAACGGAAATTAATTATTCGGAGGCCTAGATGATGGAATTTGGGTGAAATCCAGAGATCTAGGTTCTATGCCTCGAGTCCAATTTCTGGGGCCGTTTTCAATCAACCAGCTGAATTTTGGCCCATTCCGACACCGACGCGACAAATGACGAAATTGCCCCTGGGGCGATTTTGCGTCCAACACTTCTTCAACCTGGCATAATTAATACGGAAATTAATTATTCGGATGCTTAAATGAAGTAAATTTGGCTAAAATGCCGTGATCACGGGTCTATGCCCCGAGTCCAATTTCTCAGGGCATTACCAATCAACCTGCCAAATTTTGGCCCATTCCAACACCATCATGACAAATGACGAAATTGTCACTGCTGCGATTTTGCGTTGTTAATTTTCTGTCCGACACTTCTTGAACCTGACATAATTAAAACGAAAATTAATTATTCGGAGGCCTAAACGATGAATTTGGCTAAAACCCATGATCTCGGGTCTGTGCCTCGAGGCCAATTTCTGGGGCCGTTTCCAATCAACCTCCCAAATTTTAGCCCATTCCGACACCGTCACGACAAATGACGAAATTGTCCATGGTGCGGCTTTTCTTTTTTTATTTTCTTTCCAACACTTCTTCAACCTGACATAATTAATGCGAAAATTAATTATTCGGAGGCCTGCATAAAGGAATTTGGGTAAAATCCTGAGATCTCGGGTCTGTGCCCTGTGTCCAATTTCTGGGGCCGTTTCCAATCAACCTGCCAAATTTCGGACCATTCCGACACTGTCGCGCCAAATGACGAAATTGCCCCTGGTGCGGCTTTTCTTTGTTAATTTTCTTTCAAACCCTTCTTTAACCTGACATAATTAATACGGAAATTAATTATTCGGAGGCCTAAACGAAGGAATTTGGCTAAAATCTCGTGATCCCGGGTCTATGCCCCGAGTTTAATTTCTCAGGCCGTTACTAGTCAACCTGGGAAATTTCGGCCCATTCCAACACCATCGCGACAAATGACGAAATTGCCCCTGGTGCGGTTTTGCGCTATTAATCTTCAACCTGACATAAATAAAACGAAAATTAATTATTCGGAAGCCTAAACGATGGAATTTGGGTTAAATCCCGAGATCTCGGGTCTATGCCCCGAGTCCAATTCTGGGGCCATTTCAAATGAACCTGCCAAATTTTGGCCCATTCCGACACCGTCGTGGCAAATGACGAAATTGCCCCTGGTGCGGTTTTGCGTTGATAATTTTTTGTCCAACACTTCTTCAACCTGACATAATTAATACGGAAATTAATTATTCGGAGGCCTAAACAAGGAATTTGGCTAAAATCCCGTGATCCCGGGTCTATGCCCCGAGTCAAATTTCTCGGGCCGTTACCAGTAACCTGCCAAATTTCGGCCCATTCCGACACCGTCGCGACAAGTGACGAAATTGCCCTTGGTGCGGTTTAGCGTTGTTAATTTTCTTTCCGATACTTCTTCAACCTGACATAATTAAAACGGAAATTAATTATTCGGAGGCCTAAACGATGGAATTTGGGAAAAATCCCGAGATCTCGGGTCTATGCCCCGAGTCCAATTTCTCGGGCCGTTTCCAATCAACTTGTCGAATTTCGACCCATTCAGACACCATCGCGACATATGGTGAAGTTGCCCCTGGTGCGGTTTTACGTTGTTAATTTTCTGTCCAACAATTCTTCAACCTGACATAATTAATATGAAAATTAATTATTCGGAGGCCTGAACGGAAGAATTTGGGTAAAATCCCTCGATCCCGGGTCCGTGCCCCGAGTCCAATTTCTGGGGCCGTTTCCAATCAACCTCCAAAATTTCGGCCCATTCCGACACCGTCGTGACAAATGACGAAATTGCCTCTGGTGCGTTCTTTGTTTATTATCTTTCCAACACTTCTTCAACCTGACATAATTAATACGAAAATTAATTATTCGGAGGCCTACACGATCGAATTTCGATAAAATCCTAAGATCTCGAGTTTGTGCCCCATGTCCAATTTCTGGGGCCGTTTCCAATCAACCTGCCAAATTTCGGCCCATTTCGACATTGTTGCGACAAATGATAAAATTGTCCCTGGTTCGGCTTTGCTTTGTGAGTTTTCTTTCCAACACTTTTTCAACCTGACATAATTAATACGAAAATTAATTATTCGGGGGCCTAAACGAAGGAATTTGGCTATAATCCCGTGATCCCGGTTCTATGCCCCGGGGCCAATTTCTCGGGCCGTTTCCAATCATCCTACCAAATTTCGGCCCATTCCGACATCGTTGCGATAAATGACGAAATTGCCCCTGGTACGATTTTGCGTTGTTAAATTTTTGTCCAACATTTCTTCAACTTGACATAATTAATACAGAAATTAATTATTCGAAGGGCTAAACGAAGAAATTTGGCTAAAATCCCATGATCCCGGGTCTATGCCTCGAGTCCAATTTCTTGGGCCGTTTCCAATAAACCTGTCGAATTTCGGCCCATTCCGACATCGTCACGACAAATGACGAAATTACCCTTGGTGTGGTTTTGCGTTGTTAATTTTCAGTCCACCACTTCTTCAACCTGACATAATTAATATGGAAATTAATTATTCGATGGCCTAAACGAAGGAATTTGGCTAAAATCCCGTGATCTCGGGTCTGTGCCCCGAGTCCTATTTCTGGGGCCGATTCCAATCAACCTCCCGAATTTCGGCCTATTTCGATACCGTCGCGACAAACTATGTAATTGTCCCCGGTGCAGTTTTGCGTTGATAATCTTTTGTCCGACATTTCTTGAACCTGACATAATTAATACGAAAATTAATTATTCGAAGGCCTAAGCGAAGGAATTTGGCTAAAATCTCGTGATCCCGGGTTTGTGCCACGACTCCAATTTCTGGGGCCGTTTCCAATCAACCTGTCAAATTTCGGCCCATTCCGACACCGTCGTGACAAATGACGAAATTGCCCCTAGTACGGTTTTGTATTGTTAATTTTCTGTCCAAAACTTCTTCATCATGACATAACTAATAGGGAAATTAATTATTCAAAGGCCTAAATGAAGGAATTTGGCTAAAATCTCGTGATCTCGGGTATATGTCCCAAGTGCAATTTCTCGGGTCATTTCCAATGAGCAGGCCAAATTTCGGCCCACTCCGACTCCGTCACGACAAATGACGAAATTACTCCTAGTGCAGTTTTGCGTTGCTAATTTTCTGTCCAACACTACTTCAACCGGACATAATTAATACGAAAATTAATTATTCGGAGGCCTAAACGAAGGAATTTGGCTAAAATCCCGTGATCCTAGGTCTACGCCCCGAGTCCAATTTCTCGGGCCATTTCCAATCAACCTGCAAAATTTCGGCCCATTCTGACACCATAGCGAAATGACGAAATTGCCCCTGGTGCGGTTCTGCGTTGTAAATTTTCTATCTAACACTTCTTCAACCAGACATAATTAATACAGAAATTAATTACTCGGAGGCATAAACCAAGGAATTTAGCTAAAATCCTATGATCTCGGGTCTGTGCCCTATGTCCAATTTCTGGGGTCGTTTCCAATCAACCTGCCAAATTTTGGCCATTCCGACACAGTCCTGAGAAATGACGAAATTGCTCCTGGTGCGGCTTTTCTTTGTTAATTTTATTTCCAACACTTCTTCAACCTGACATACTTAATATGGAAATTAATTATTCGGAGGCCTAAACGAAGGAATTTGGGTAAAATCCCGAGATCCCAGGTCTATGCCCCGAGTTCAGTTTCTGGGGCCGTTTCCAATCACCCTACCAAATTTCGACCCATTCCAACACTGTCGCGACAAATGACAAAATTGCCCCTGGTGCGGCTTTTCTTTGTTAATTTTCTTTCCAACACTTCTTCAGCCCGACATAATTAATACAGAAATTAATTATTCGGAGGCCTAAACGAAGGAATTTGGGGAAAATCCCGAGATCTCGGGTCTGTGGCCCAAGTCCAATTTCTGGGGCCGTTTCCAATCACCCTACCAAATTTCGACCCATTCCAACACTGTCGCGACAAATGACAAAATTGCCCCTGGTGCGGCTTTTCTTTGTTAATTTTCTTTCCAACACTTCTTCAGCCCGACATAATTAATACAGAAATTAATTATTCGGAGGCCTAAACGAAGGAATTTGGGGAAAATCCCGAGATCTCGGGTCTGTGGCCCAAGTCCAATTTCTGGGGCCGTTTCCAATCACCCTACCAAATTTCGACCCATTCCAACACTGTCGCGACAAATGACAAAATTGCCCCTGGTGCGGCTTTTCTTTGTTAATTTTCTTTCCAACACTTCTTCAGCCCGACATAATTAATACAGAAATTAATTATTCGGAGGCCTAAACGAAGGAATTTGGGGAAAATCCCGAGATCTCGGGTCTGTGGCCCAAGTCCAATTTCTGGGGCCGTTTCCAATCACCCTACCAAATTTCGACCCATTCCAACACTGTCGCGACAAATGACAAAATTGCCCCTGGTGCGGCTTTTCTTTGTTAATTTTCTTTCCAACACTTCTTCAGCCCGACATAATTAATACAGAAATTAATTATTCGGAGGCCTAAACGAAGGAATTTGGGGAAAATCCCGAGATCTCGGGTCTGTGGCCCAAGTCCAATTTCTGGGGCCGTTTCCAATCACCCTACCAAATTTCGACCCATTCCAACACTGTCGCGACAAATGACAAAATTGCCCCTGGTGCGGCTTTTCTTTGTTAATTTTCTTTCCAACACTTCTTCAGCCCGACATAATTAATACAGAAATTAATTATTCGGAGGCCTAAACGAAGGAATTTGGGGAAAATCCCGAGATCTCGGGTCTGTGGCCCAAGTCCAATTTCTGGGGCCGTTTCCAATCACCCTACCAAATTTCGACCCATTCCAACACTGTCGCGACAAATGACAAAATTGCCCCTGGTGCGGCTTTTCTTTGTTAATTTTCTTTCCAACACTTCTTCAGCCCGACATAATTAATACAGAAATTAATTATTCGGAGGCCTAAACGAAGGAATTTGGGGAAAATCCCGAGATCTCGGGTCTGTGGCCCAAGTCCAATTTCTGGGGCCGTTTCCAATCACCCTACCAAATTTCGACCCATTCCAACACTGTCGCGACAAATGACAAAATTGCCCCTGGTGCGGCTTTTCTTTGTTAATTTTCTTTCCAACACTTCTTCAGCCCGACATAATTAATACAGAAATTAATTATTCGGAGGCCTAAACGAAGGAATTTGGGGAAAATCCCGAGATCTCGGGTCTGTGGCCCAAGTCCAATTTCTGGGGCCGTTTCCAATCACCCTACCAAATTTCGACCCATTCCAACACTGTCGCGACAAATGACAAAATTGCCCCTGGTGCGGCTTTTCTTTGTTAATTTTCTTTCCAACACTTCTTCAACCCGACATAATTAATACAGAAATTAATTATTCGGAGGCCTAAACAAAGGGATTTGGCTAAAATGCCATGATCCCGGGTCTGTGCCCCGAGTCTAATTTCTGGGGTCGTTTCCAATCAACCTCTCAAAATTTGGCCCATTTCGACACCGTCACGACAAATGACGAAGTTGCCCCTGGGGCGATTTTACGTTGTTAATTTTCTGTCCAACAGTTCTTCAACCTGACTTAATTAATATGGAAATTAATTATTCGGAGGCCTGAACGAAGGAATTTGGCTAAAATCCCGTGATCCCGGGTTTGTGCTCTGAGTCCAATTTCTGGGGCCGTTTCCAATCAACCTCCCAAATTTCGGCCCATTTCGACACCGTCGCGACAAATGACGAAATTGCCCCTGGTGTGGCTTTTCTTTGTTTATTTTCTTTCCAACACTTCTTCAACCTAACATAATTAATTCGGAAATTAATTATTCGGAGGCCTAAACGAAGGAATTTGGCTAAAATCCCATGATCCTGGGTCTGTGCCCCGAGTCCATTTTCTCGAGCCGTTTCTAATCAACCTGTTGAATTTTGACCCTTTTCGACACCATCGCGACAAATGACGAAATCGCTCCTAGTGCGGCTTTTCTTATTTTATTTTCTTTCCAACACTTCTTCGACTTGACATAATTAATACGAAAATTAATTATTCGGAGGTCTACATGAAGGAATTTGGGTAAAATCCCGAGATCTTGGGTCTGTGACCCGTGTCCAATTTCTGGGGCTGTTTCTAATCAACCTCCCAAATTTCGGCCCATTTCGACACCATCGCGACAAATGACGAAATTGCCCTGGTGCGGCTTTTCTTTGTTTATTTTCTTTCCAACACTTCTTCAACCTGACATAATTAATATGAAAATTAATTATTCGGAGCCTACACGAAGGAATTTGGGAAAAATCCCGAGATCTTGGGTCTGTGCCCCGTGTCCAATTTCTCGGGCCATTACCAATCAACCTGCGAAATTTCGGCCCATTCCAACACCGTCGCGACAAATGATGAAATTGATCCTGGTGCGGTTTTGTGTTGTTAATTTTCTGCCCGACACTTCTTCAACCTGACATAATTAAAACGGAAATTAATTATTCGGAGGCCCAAACGATGGAATTTGGGTAAACTCCTGACATCTCTGGTCTATGGCCCTAGTCCAATTTCTGGGACCGTTTCCAATCAACTTGCCAAATTTCGGCCCATTCCGACACCGTCGCGACAAATGACGAAATTGCCTCCGGTGCGGTTTTGCGTTGTTAATTTTCTGTCCAACACTTCTTCAACCTGACATAATTAATACAGAAATTAATTATTCGGAGGCCTAAACGATGGAATTTGGGAAAAATCCCGAGATCTCGGGTCTATGCCCCGAGTCCAATTTCTGGGGCCGTTTCCAATCAACCTGCCAAATTTCGGCCCATTCCGACACCGTCGCGACAAATGACGAAATTGCCTCCGGTGCGGTTTTGCGTTGTTAATTTTCTGTCCAACACTTCTTCAACCTGACATAATTAATACAGAAATTAATTATTCGGAGGCCTAAACGATGGAATTTGGGAAAAATCCCGAGATCTCGGGTCTATGCCCCGAGTCCAATTTCTGGGGCCGTTTCCAATCAACCTGCCAAATTTCGACCCATTCCGACACCGTCGTGACAAATGACGAAGTTGCCCCTGGTGCAGTTTTACGTTGTTGATTTTCTATCCAACACTTCTTCAACCTGACATAGTTAATACGAAAATTAATTATTCAGAGTCCTAAATGGAGGAATTTGTTTAAAATCCCGTGATCCCGGGTCTGTGCCTCGAGTCCAATTTCTGGGGCCGTTTCTAATCAACCTGCCAAATTTCGGCCCATTCCGACACCGTCGCTACAAATGACGAAATTGCCCCGGGTGCGGCTTTTCTTTGTTTATTTTCTTTCCAACATTTCTTCAACCTAACATAATTAATACAGAAATTAATTATTCGGAGGCCTACACGAAGGAATTTGGGTAAAATCCCGAGATCTTGGGTCTGTGCCTCGTGTCCAATTTCTTGGGCCGTTACCAATCAACCTGCGAAATTTTGGCCCATTCCAAGACCATCGCGGCAAATGACGAAATTGCCCCTTGTGCGGTTTTGTGTTGTTAATTTTCTGCCCGACACTTCTTCATCCTGACATAATTAAAACGGAAATTAATTATTCGGAGGCCTAAACGATGGAATTTGGGTAAAATCCTGAGATCTCTGGTCTATGGCCCGAGTCCAATTTGTGGAGCCGTTTCCAATCGACCTGCCAAATTTCGGCCCATTTCGACACCGTCGCAACAAATGACAAAATTACCCCCGGTGCTATTTTGCGTTGTTAATTTTCTGTCCAACACTTCTTCAACCTAACAAAATTAATACAGAAATTAATTATTCGGAGGCCTAAACGATGGAATTTGGCTAAAATCCCGTGATCCTGGGTCTATGCCCCGAGTCCAATTTCTCGAGCCGTTACCAATCAACCTGCCAAATTTCGGCCCATTCCAACACCGTCGCGACAAATGAAGAAATTGCCCCTTGTGCGGTTTTGCGTTGTTAATTTTCTGTCCAACACTTCTTAAACCTGACATAATTAAAACGAAAATTAATTATTTAGAGGCCCAAATGATGAAATTTGGGTAAAATCCCGAGATCTTGAGCCTATGCCCCGAGTCCAATTTCTGGGGCCATTTCCAATCAACCTCCCAAATTTCGGCCCATTCCGACACCGTCATGACAAATGACGAAATTGCCTCTGGTGCGGCTTTTCTTTATATATTTTCTTTCCTACACTTCTTCAACCTGACATAATTAATACGAAAATTAATTATTCGGAGGCCTACACGACGGAATTTGGGTAAAATCACGAGATCTTGGGTCTGTACCCCGTGTCCAATTTCTGGGGCCGTTTCCAATCAACCTGCCAAATTTCGGCACATTCCGACACTGTCGCGAAAAATGACGAAATTGCCCCCAGTGCGGATTCTTTGTTAATTTTCTTTCCAACACTTCTTCAACGTGACATAATTAATACGGAAATTAATTATTCGGAGGCCTAAACGAAGGAATTTGGTTAAAATCTCGTGATCCTGGGTCTATGCCCCGAGTCCAACTTCTCAGGCAGTTACCAATCAACCTCCCAAATTTTTGCCCATTCCAACACCGTCGCGACAAATGATGAAATTGCCCCTGGTACGGTTTTGCGTTGTTAATTTTCTGTCCAACACTTCTTCAACCTGACATAATTCAAACGAAAATTAATTAGTCGGAGGTCTAAATGATGGAATTTGGGTAAAATCCCGAGATCTTGGGTCTATGCCCCGAGTCCAATTTCTAGGGCCGTTTCCAATCAACCTGCTAAATTTCGGCCCATTCCGACACTGTCGTGACAAATGACGAAATTGCCCCCGGTGAGGCTTTTCTTTGTTAATTTTCTTTCCAACACTTCTTCAACTTGACATAGTTAATACAGAAATTAATTATTCGGAGGCCTAAACGAAGGAATTTGGCTAAAATCCCGTGATCCTGGGTCTATGTCCCGAGTCTAATTTCTCGGGCCGTCACCAATCAACCTGCCAAATTTCGGCCCATTCCAACACCGTCACGACAAATGACGAAATTGCCCCTAGTGCGGTTTTACGTTGTTAATTTTCTGTCCAACACTTCTTCAACCTGACATAATTAAAACGGAAATTAATTATTCGGAGGCCTAAATGATGGAATTCGAGTAAAATCCCGAGATCTCGGGTCTATGCCCCGAGTCCAATTTCTAGGGCCGTTTCCAATCAACCTGCTAAATTTCGGCCCATTCCGACACCATCGCGACAAATGACGAAATTACCCCAGATGCGGCTTTTCTTTGTTAATTTTCTTTCCAACACTTCCTCAACCTGACATAATTAATACGAAAATTAATTATTCGGATGCCTAAACGAAGGAATTTGGCTAAAGTCTGGTGATCCCGGGTTTGTGCCCCGAGTCCAATTTCTCGGGCCGTTCCCAATCAACCTATCGAATTTTGGGCCATTCCGACACCGTCGCGACAAATGACGAAATTGTTACTGGTGCGGCTTTTCTTTCTTTATTTTCTTTCCAACACTTCTTCAACCTGACATAATTAATTTGGAAATTAATTATTCGGAGGCCTACACAAATGAATTAGGGTAAAATCCCGAGATCTCGGGTCTGTGCCTCGTGTCTAATTTCTAGGGCCGTTTCCAATCAACCTGCCAAATTTCGCCCCATTCCAACACTATCGCGACAAATGACGAAATTGCCCATGGTGCAGCTTTTCTTTGTTAATTTTCTGTCCAACACTTCTTCAACCTTCCATAATTAATACGGATATTAATTATTCGGAGGCCTAAATGAAGGAATCTGGCTAAAATCCCTTGATCCCAAGTCTCTGCCCCGAGTCCAATTTCTCGGGCCGTTTCCAGTTAACCTCCCAAACTTCGGCCCATTCCGACGCCATCGCGATAAATTACGAAATTGTCCTTGGTGCAGTTTTGCGTTGTTAATTTTTTGTCCGACCTTTCTTCAACCTGACATAATTAAAAGGGAGATTCATTATTCGGAGGCCTAAACGAAGGAATTTGGCTAAAATCCCATGATCCAGGGTCTGTGCCCCGAGTCCAATTTCTGGGGCCGATTCCAAACAACCTCCCAAATTTCGTCCCATTCCGACACCGTCGCGACAAATTACGAAATTGCCCCCGGTGTAGTTTTGCGGTGTTAATTTTTTATCCGACATTTCTTCAACCTGACATAATTAATAGGGAAATTAATTATTTGGAGGCCTAAACGAAGGAATTTGGCTAAAATCCCGTGATCCCGGGTTAGTGCATAGACTCCAATTTCTCAGGCCGTTTCCAATCAACCTGCCAAATTTCGGCCCATTCCGACACCGTCGCGACAAATGACGAAATTGTCCCTGGTGCGGTTTTGCGTTGTTAATTTTGTACCGCGAGTCCAATTTCTCGGGCCGTTTCCAATCAACCTGCCAAATTTCGGCCCATTCCGACACCGTCGCGACAAATGACGAAATTGTCCCTGGTGCGGTTTTGCGTTGTTAATTTTCTGTCCAACACTTCTTCAACCTGACATAATTAATATGAAAATTAATTATTTGGAGGCCTAAACGAAGAAATTTAGCTAAAATCCCGTGATCCCGGGTCTGTACCGCGAGTCCAATTTCTCGGGGCGCTTCCAATCAACCTGCCAAATTTCGGCCCATTCTGACACTGTCGCGACAGATGATGAAATTGCTCCTGGTGCAGTTTTGCATTGTTAATTTTCTGTCCAACACTTCGTCAACCTAATTAATACGAAAATTAATTATTCGGAGGCCTAAATGAAGAAATTTGGCTAAAATCCAGTGATCTCGAGTTCGTGCCCCGAGTCCAATTTCTCGGGCCGTTTCCAATCAACTTGTTGAATTTTCGCCCATTTCGACACCGTCGCGACAAATGACGAAATTTCCCTTGGTGCAATTTTGCGTCGTTAATTTTCTGTCCAACACTTCTTCAACCTGACATATTTAATGCGGAAATTAATTATTCGGTGGCCAAAACGAAGGAATTTGGCTTAAATCCCGTGATCCCGGGTCTGTGCCCCGACTCCAATTTCTGGGGCCATTTCCAATCAACGTGACAAATTTTGGCCCATTTCGACACCGTTGCGTCAAATGACGAAATTGCCCCTAGTACGATTTTGTGTTGTTAATTTTCTATCCAAAACTTCTTCATCATGACATATTTAATATGAAAATTAATAATTTCGAGGCCCAGACGAAGGAATTTAGCTAAAATTCGATGATCCCGGGTCTGTACCCGGAGTCCAATCTCTTGGGCCGTTTCCAATCAACCTGTCGAATTTCAGTCCATTCCGACACCGTCGTGACAAATGACGAAATTACCCCTTGTGCGATTTTGCGTTGTTAATTTTCAGTCCACCACTTCTTCAACCTGACATAATTAATACGGAAATTAATTATTTGGAGGCCTAAACGAAGGAATTTGACTAAAATCCCGTGATCTCGAGTCTGTGCCCCGAGTCCAATTTCTGGGGTCGATTAAAATCAACATCCCAAATTTCGGCCCATTCTGACACCGTCACGACAAATTACGAAATCACCCCTGGTGCCGTTTTGCGTTGTTAATTTTTTGTCCGACACTTCTTCAACCTGACATAATTAATACGGAAATTAATTATTCGGAGGCCTAAACGAAGGAATTTGGGTAAAATCCCAAAATCTCGGGTCTGTGCCCCGAGTCCTATTTCTAGGGCCGTTTCCAATCAACCTGCTAAATTTCGGCCCATTCCTACACCGTCGCGACAAATGACGAAATTGCCACTGGTGTGGCTTTTCTTTGTTAATTTTCTTTCCAACACTTCCTCAACCTGGCATAATTAATACGAAAATTAATTATTCGGAGGCCTAAACGAAGGAAATTGGCTAAAATTAGGTGATCCCGGGCTTGTGCCCCGAGTCCAATTTCTCGAGCCATTTCCAATCAATCTGTCGAATTTTCGCCCATTTCGACACCGTCGCGACAAATGACGAAATTGCTCTTGGTGCGGTTTTGCGTTGTTAATTTTCGGTCCAACACTTCTTCAACTTGATATAATTAATACGAAATTTAATTATTGGGAAGCCTAAATGAAGGAATTTGGCTAAAATCCCGTGATCCCGGATTTGTGCCCTGAGTCAAATTTTTGGGGCTGTTTCCAATCAACCTAACAAATTTCGGCCCATTCTGACACCGTCGCGACAAATGACGAAATTGACCCTGGTGCGATTTTGCGTTGTTAATTTGCTGTCCAACACTTCTTCAACCTGACATAATTAATACGAAAATTAATTATTCGGAAGCCTAAACGAAGGAATTTTGCTAAAATTTGGTGATCTCGGAGCCTGCAATCAACCTGTCGAATTTTCGCCCGTCACGACACCATCGCGACAAATGACGAAATTGCCTCTGGTGCAGTTTTGCGTTGTTAATTATCTGTCCAACACTTCTTCAACCTAACATAATTAATACGAAAATTAATTATTCGGAGGCCTAAATGAAGGAACTTGGCTAAAATCCCGTGATCCCGAATTTGTGCTAAGACTCCAATTTCTCGGGCCATTTCCAATCAACCTGCCAAATTTTGGCCCATTCCAACACCGTCGCGACAAATGACGAAATTGCCCCTAGTACGGTTTTGCGTTGTTACTTTTCTAACCAACACTTCTTAAACCGGACATAATTAATACGAAAATTAGTTATTCAGAGGCCTAAACGAAGGAATTTGGCTAAGATCCCGTGCTTTTGGGTCTTTTCCCCGAGTCCAACTTCTCGGGCCGTTTCCAATGAACCTGCCAAATTTTGACCTATTCCGATACCGTTGTGACAAAAGACGAAATTGCCCCTGGTGCAGTTTTGCGTTGTTAATTTTTTGTCCAACACTTCTTCAACCTGACATAATTAATACGAAAATTAATTATTCGAAGGCCTAGCGAAGGAATTTGGCTAAAATCCAGTGATCCCGGGTCTGTGCCCCGAGTCCAATTTCTAGGGCCGTTTCCAATCAACCTATTAAATTGCGGCCCATTCCGACACCATCGCGACAAATGACAAAATTGCCCCAGGTGCTGTTTTGCATTGTTAATTTTCTGTCCAACACTTCTTCAACCTGACATAATTAATACGGAAATTAATTATTCGAAGGCCTTAACGAAGGAATTTGGCTAAAATCCCATGATCCCGAGTTTGTGCCTCGAGTGCAATATCTGGGGCCGCTTTTAATCAACCTTCCATATTTCGGCCCATTCCCACACCGTCGCGACAAATGATGAAATTGCCCCTGGTGCGGCTTTTCTTTGTTTATTTTTTTCCCACACTTCTTCAACCTGACATAATTAATCCGAAAATTAATTATTCGAAGGCCTAAACAAAGGAATTTGGCCAAAATCTCGTGACCCCGGGTCTGTGCCCTGAGTCCAATTTCGGGGGCCGTTTCCAATCGACCTACCAAATTTCGGCCCATTCCGACACTGTCGCGACAAATGACGAAATGGCCCCTGGTGCGATTTCGCGTTGTTAATTTTCTGTCCAACACTTCATCAACCCGACATAATTAATACGGAAATTAATTATTCGGAGGCCTAAACGAAGGAATTTGGCTAAAATCCTGTGATCCCGGGTTTGTGCTGCGAGTCCAATTTCTCGAGCCGTTCCCAATCAACCTGCCGAATTTCCTCCCATTCTGACATCATCATGACAAATGACGAAATTGCCCCTAGTGCGATTTTGCGTTGTTAATTTTTTGTCCAACACTTCTTCAATCTGACATAATTAATACGGAAATTAATTATTCGTAGGCCTAACGAAGGAATTTGGCTAAAATCCCGTGATCCCAAGTCTGTGCCCCGAGTCCAATTTCTAGGGCCGTTTCCAATCAACCTATTAAATTGCGGCCCATTCCGACACCGTCGCGACAAATGACAAAATTGCCCGTGGTGCGGTTTTGCGTTGTTAATTTTCTGTCCAACACTTCTTCAACTGGCTATAATTAGTACGAAAATAAATTATTCGAAGGCCTTAACAAAGGAATTTGGCTAAAATCCCATGATCCCGGGTCTATGCCCCGAGTCCAATATCTGGGGCCATTTCTAATCAACCTTCCATATTTCGGCCCATTCCAACACCGTCGCGACAAATGACAAAATTGCCCCTAGTGCGGCTCTTCTTTGTTTATTTTCTTTCCAACACTTCTTCAACCTGACATAATTAATCAGAAAATTAATTATTCGAAGGCCTAAAAAAGGAATTTGGCCAGAATCCCGTGACCCTGGGTCTGTGCCCCGAGTCCAATTTCGTGGGCCGTTTCCAGTCGACCTGCCAAATTTCGGCCCATTCCGACACCGTCGTGGCAAATGATGAAATGGCCCCTGGTGCGGTTTAGCGTTGTTAATTTTCTATCCAACACTTCATCAACCCGACATAATTAATACGGAAATTAATTATTCGGAGGCCTAAACGAAGGAATTTGGCCAAAATCCTGTGATCCCGGGTCTATGCCCCAAGTCCAATTTCTCGGGCCGTTCCCAATCAACCTGCTGAATTTTGTCCCATTCCGACACCATCGTGACAAATGACAAAATTGCCCCTGGTGCGGTTTTGCGTTGTTAATTTTCTATCGAACACTTCTTCATCATGACATAATTAATACGAAAATTAATTATTCAATGGCCTAAATGAAGGAATTTGGCCAAAATCTCGTGATCCCGGGTCTATGCCCCAAGTCCAATTTCTCGGGTCATTTCCAATCAGCCTGCCAAATTTCGGCCCATTCCGACAACGTCGCGACAAATGACGAAATTGCCCCTGGTGCGGTTGTGCGTTGTTAATTTTCTGTCCAACACTTCTTCAACCTGACATAATTAATACGAAAATTAATTATTCAATGGCCTAAATGAAGGAATTTGGCCAAAATCTCGTGATCCCGGGTCTATGCCCCAAGTCCAATTTCTCGGGTCATTTCCAATCAGCCTGCCAAATTTCGGCCCATTCCGACAACGTCGCGACAAATGACGAAATTGCCCCTGGTGCGGTTGTGCGTTGTTAATTTTCTGTCCAACACTTCTTCAACCTGACATAATTAATACGAAAATTAATTATTCGGAGGCCTAAACGAAGGAATTAGGCTAAAATCCCGTGATCCCAGGTCTGTGCCCCGAGTCCAATTTCTCGAGCCAATCAACCTGCCAAATTTCGGCCCATTCCGACACCATTGCGACAAATGACGAAATAGCCCCTGGTTCGGTTCAGCGTTGTTAATTTTCGGTCCAACACTTCTTCAACTGAACATAATTAATACAGAAATTAATTATTCAGAGGCCTAAACGAAGGAATTTGGCTAAAATCCCGTGATCTCGGGTCTATGCCCCGAGTCCAATTTCTCAGGCCGTTTCCAATAAACCTGCCAAATTTCGGCCAATTTCGACACCGTCGTGACAAATGACGAAATTGCCCCTCGTGCGATTTTACGTTGTTAATTTTCTGTCCAAAACTTCTTCAACATGACATAATTACTACGAAAATTAATTATTCAGAGGCCTAAACGACGAAATTTGGCTAAAATCCCGTGATCCCGGGTCTGTGTCCCGAGTCAAATTTTTGGGGCCGTTTCCAATCAACGTTTCAAATTTCGGCCCATTCCGACACCATCGTGACAAATGAAGAAATTGCCCCTAGTACTGTTTTACGTTGTTAATTTTCTATCCAAAACTTCTTCATCATGAAAAAATTAATACGGAAATTAATTATTCGAAGGCCTAAATAAAGGAATTTGGCTAAAATCCCGTCATCTCGAATATGTGCCCCCAGTCCAATTTCTTAGGTCATTTCCAATCAGCCTGCTAAATTTCGGCCCATTCCGCCACCGTCGCGACAAATGACGAAATAGCCCCTGGTGCGGTTGTACGTTGTTAATTTTCTGTCCAACACTTCTTCAACCGGACATAATTAATACGGAAATTAATTATTCAGAGGCTTAAACGAAGGAATTTGGCTAAAATCCCCTGATCTCGGGTCTATGCCCCGAGCCCAATTTCTCGAGCCGTTTCCAATAAACCTCCCAAATTTCAGCCCATTGCGACACCGTCATGACAAATGACGAAATTGCCCCATGTACGATTTTGCGTTGTTAATTTTCTGTCCAAAACTTCTTCAACATGACATAATTAATACGGAAATTAATTATTCGGAGGCCTAAACGAAGGAATTTGGCTAAAATCCCGTGATCCCGGGTCTTATGCCCCGAGTCCAATTTCTGGGGCCGTTTCCATTCAACGTGTCAAATTTCGGCCCATTCCGACGCCGTCGTGACAAATGACGAAATTGCCCGTAGTATGGTTTTGCGTTGTTAATTTTCTGTCCAAAACATCTTCATCATGAAATAATTAATACGAAAATTGATTATTCGGAGGCCTAAATGAAGGAATTTTACTAAAATCCCGTGATCTCGGGTCTATGCCCCGAGTCCAATTTCTCGGGTCATTTCTAATCAGCATGCCAAATTTCAGCCAATTCCGACACCGTCGCGACAAATGACGAAATTGCCCCTGGTGCGATTTTACGTTGTTAATTTTCTGTCCAACACTTCTTCAACCTAACATAATTAATAGGGAAATTAATTATTCGGAGGGCTAAACGAAGGAATTTGGCTAAAATCCCGTGATCGCGGGTCTGTGCCCCGAGTCCAATTTCTCGGGCCGTTTCCAATCAACCTGCCAAATTTCGGCCCATTCCGACGCCGTCGCGACAAATGACGAAATTGCCCCTGGTACGGTTCTGCGTTGTTAATTTTCTGTCCAACACTTCTTCAACCGGACATAATTAATACGGAAATTAATTATTCGGAGGCCTAAATAAAGGAATTTGGCTAAAATCTAGTGATCTTGGGTCTGTGCCCCTAGTCCAATTTCTCAGGCCGTTTCCAATAAACCTGCCAAATTTTGGCCTATTTTGACACCGTTGGGACAAATGACGAAATTGCCCCGGGTGCGGTTTTGCGTTGTCAATTTTCGATCCAAAACTTCTTCAACATGACATAATTAATACAAAAATTAATTATTCGAAGGCCTAAATGAAGGATTTAGCTAAAATCCCGTGATCCCGAGTCTGTGCACGAGTCCAATTTTTGGGGCCGTTTCCAATAACGTGTCAAATTTTGGCCCATTCCGACACTGTCACGACAAATGACGAAATTACTCCTAGTACGGTTTTGCGTTGTTAATTTTCTGTCCAAAACTTCTTCATCATGACATAATTAGTACGAAAATTAATTATTCGGAGGCCTAAATGAAGGAATTCGGCTAAAATCCCGTGATCTCGTGTCTATTCCCCGAGTCCAATTTCTCGGGTCATTTCCAATCAGCCTGCCAAATTTCAGCCCATTCCGACACTGTCGCGACAAATGACGAAATTGCCCCTGGTGCTGTTTTGCGTTGTTAATTTTCTGTCCGACACTTCTTCAACCTGACATAATTAATACGAAAATTAATTTTTCGGAGGCCTAAACGAAAGAATTTGGCTAAAATCCCGTGATCCCGGGTCTGTACCCAGAGTCCAATTTTTCTGGCCATTTCGAATCAACCTGCTAAATTTCACCCCATTCCGACACCGTCGCGACAAATGACGAAATTGACCTTGGTGCGATTTTGCGTTGTTAATTTTCTGTCCACCACTACTTCAACCTGACATAATTAATACGGAAATTAATTATTCGGAGACCTAAAGGAAGGAATTGGGGTAAAATCTCGTGATCCCGGGTCTATGCCCCGAGTCCAATTTCTCGGGCCGTTACCACTCAACCGGCCAAATTTCGGCCCATTCCGACACTGTCGCGACAAATGACAAAATTACCCCTAGCGCGGTTTTGCGTTCCTAATTTTCAGTCCAACATTTCTTCAACCTGACATAATTAATACGGAAATTAATTATTCGGAGGCCTAAACGAAGGAATTTTGCTAAAGTCCCGTGATCCTGAGTCCGTGCCCTGAGTCCAATTTCTTGGGCCGATTCCAATCAATCTCCCAAATTTCGGCCCATTCCGACACCGTCACGATAAATGACAAAATTGCCCCTGGTACGGCTTTTCTTTGTTTATTTTCTTTCCAACACTTCTTCAACCTAACATAATTAATACGGAAATTAATTATTCGAAGGCCTAAACGAAGGAATATGGCTAAAATCCCGTGATCCCGAGTATGTGCCCCGAGTCGAATTCCTGGGGTCGAATCCAATCAACCACCCAAATTTCGACCGATTCCGACACCGTCACTATAAAAGACGAAATTGCCCCTGGTTCGGCTTTTTTTTGTTTATTTTCTTTCCAACACTTCTTCATCCTGACAAAATTAATTCGGAAAACTATTATTCGGAGGCCTAAACGAAGGAATTTGGCTAAAACCCCGCGATCCCGGGTCTGTGCCTCGAGTCTAATTTCTTGGGCTGTTTCCAATCAACTGCCAAATTTCGGCCCATTCCGACACCGTCGCGACAAATGACAAAATTACCCTTGGTCTGGTTCTGCGTTGTTCATTTAATATCCAAAACTTCTTCAACCTGACATAATTAATACGAAAATTAATTATTTTGAGGCCTAAATGAAGGAATTTAGCTAAAATCCCGTGATCCCAGGTCTGTGTCCCGAGTCCAATTTCTCCAACCGTTTCCAATCAACTCCCAAATTTCGGCCCATTCCTTCACCGTCGCGACAAATGATGAAATTGTCCTGGGTGCAGTTCTGCGTTGTTAATTTTCTGTCCAACACTTCTTCAACTGACATAATTAATTCGAAAATTAATGATTCGGAGGCCTGAACGGAGGAAGTTGTCTAAAATCCCGTGGTCCCGAGTCTGTACCTCGAGTCCAATTTCTCAGGCCGTTTCCAATCAACATGCCAAATTTTGGCCCTTTCCGACACTGTCACGACAAATAACGAAATTACCCCTGGTGCGGTTTTGCGTTGTTAATTTTCTGTCCAGCAGTTCTTCAACTTGACATAATTAATACGGAATTAATTTTTCGGGGGCCTAAACGAAGGAATTTGGCTAAAATCCTGTGATCCTGGGTCTATGCCGTGAGTCCAATTTCTCTGGCCGTTTCCAATCAACCATCCAAATTTCGGCCCATTCCGACACCGTCGCCACAAATGTCGAAATTGCCCCTGGTGCAGCTTTTCTTTGTTAATTTTCTTTCCAACACTTCTTCAACCTGACATAATTAATACGAAAATTAATTATTTAGAGGCCTAAATGAAGGAATTTGGCTAAAATCCCGTGTCCTGGTCTATGCCCCGGGTACAATTTCTCGGGCCGTTTCCAATCAACTTCCCAAATTTTGGCCCATTCTGACACCGTTGCAACAAATGACTAAATTGCCCTTGGTGCGGTTCTGCGTTGTTAATTTTCTGTCCAACACTTCTTCAACCAAACATAATTAATACGAAAATTAATTATTCGAAGTCCTAAACGAAGGAATTTGGCTAAAATCTCGTGATCTAGGGTCTGTGCCTCGAGTCCAATTTCTCGGGTCGTTTCCAATAAACCTGACAAATTTCGGCCCATTTCGACACCGTCGCGACAAATGACGAAATTTCCCCTTGTGCGGTTTTGCGTGGTTAATTTTCTGTCCAACACTTCTTCAATCGGACATAATTAATACGGAAATTAATAATTCGGAGGCCTTAACGAAGGAATTTGCCTAAAATCCTGTGATCCCGGGTCTGTGCTCCGAGTTCAATTTCTGGGGCCGTTTCCAAACAACCTCCCAGCTTTCGGCCCATTCCGACACTGTCGCGTCAAATGATGAAATTGCCCTTGGTGCAGCTTTTTGTTGTTTATTTTCTTTCCAACACTTCTTCAACCTGACATAATTAATACGAAAATTAATTATTCGGAGGCCTAAACGAAGGAATTTGGCTAAAATCCCGTGATATCGGGTCTGTGCCTTGAGTCTAATTTCTCGGGCCATTTCCAATCAATTGCCAAATTTCGGCCCATTTCGATCCTCGCGACAAATAACGAAATTGCCCCTGGTGCGGTTCTGCATTGTTCATTTTATGTCCAACACTTCTTCAACCTGACATAATTAATATCGAAATTAATTATTCAGAGGCCTAAACGAAGAAATTTGGCTAAAATCCAGTGATCCCGGGTCTGTGCTTTGAGTCCAATTTCTCGGGCTGTTTCCAATCAACCATCCAAATTTCGGCCCATTCCGACACCGTCACAACAAATGACAAAATTTTCGCTGGTGCGCCTTTTCTTTGTTAATTTTCTTTCCAACATTTCTTTAACCGGATATAACTAATACGGAAATTAATTATTCGGAGGCCTAAACGATGGAATTTTACTAAAATCCCGTGATCCCGAGTCTGTGCCACGAGTCCAATTTCTCGGGCTGTTTCAATCAACCTGCCAAATTTTGACCCATTCCGACACCGTTGAGACGAATGACAAAATTACCCCTGGTGCGGTTCTGCATTGTTAATTTTCTGTCCAACACTTCTTCAACCGGACATAATTAATACGAAAATTAATTATTTAGAGGCCAAACCAAGGAATTTGGCTAAAATCCCGTGATCTCGGTTCTGTGCCCCGAGTCCAATTTCTCAGGCCGTTTCCAATAAACCAACCAAATTTCGACCCATTCTGACACCGTCGCGACAAATGACGAAATTGCCCCTGGTGCGATTTTTCTTCGTTAATTTTCGGTCTGATACTTCTTCAACCTGATATAATTAATACAGAAATCAATTATTCGAAGGCCTAAACGAAGGAATTTGGCTCAAATCCCGTGACCCCGGGTCTATGCCCCGAGTCCAATTTCTGGGGCCGTTTCCAATCAACCTGCCAAATTTTGGCCCATTCCGGCACCGTCGTGAAAAATGACGAAATTGCCCCAGGTGAGGTTTTGCGTTGTTAATTTTCTATCCAACACTTCATCAACCTAACATGATTAAAACCGAAAATAATTATTCGGAGGCCTAAACAATGGAATTTGGATAAAATCCCGAGGTCCTGGGTCTATGCCCCGAGTCCTATTTCTGGGGCCGTTTCCAATCAACCTGCCAAATTTCGGCTAACTCCGTCAATGTCGCGACAAATGACGAAATTACCCCTGGTGCGGCTTTTGTTTGTTAATTTTCTTTCCAACACTTCTTCAACCTGACATAATTAATACGAAAATTAATTATTCGGAGGCCTAAACGAAGGACTTTGGCTAAAATCCCGTAATCCTGGGTTTGTGCCCCGAGTCCAATTTCTCGGGCCGTTTCCAATCAACTTGCCAAATTTCAGCCCATTCCGACACTATCGCGACAAACGACGAAATTGCCCCTTGTACGGGTTTACGTTGTTAATTTTCTGTCCAAAACTTCTTCAACATGACATAATTAATACGAAAATTAATTATTCGGCAGCCTAAACGAAGGAATTTGGCTAAAATCCCATGATCCCGGGTCGGTGCCCCGAGTCCAATTTTTGGGGCCGTTTCCAATCAACCTGCCAAATTTCGGCCCATTCCGGCACCATCGTGACAAATGGCGAAGTTGCCTTTGGTGCGGTTTTGCGTTGTTAATTTTCTGTCCAACACTCCTTCAACCTGACATAATTAATATGGATATTAATTATTCGGAGGCCTAAACGAAGGAATTTGGCTAAAATCCAGTGATCCCGGGTCTATTCCCCGAGTCCAATTTCTCGGGCAGTTTCCAATCAACCTGCCAAATTTCGGCCCATTCCGACAATGTCGCGACAAATGACAAAATTGCCCTAGGTACGGTTCTGCGTTGTTAATTTTCTGCCCAGCACTTCTTCAACCGGACATAATTAATAAGAAAATTAATTATTCGGAGGCCTAAATGAAGGAATTTTGCTAAAATACCATGTTTTCGGGTCTGTGCCCCGAGTCCAATTTCTCGAGCCGTTTCCAATAAACCTGCCAAATTTTGACCCATTTCAATACCGTCACGACAAATGATGAAATTGCCCCTGGTGCGGTTTTGCGTTGTTAATTTTCTGTCCAACACTTCTTCAACCTAACTTAATTTATACGAAAATTAATTATTTGAAGGCCTAAACGAAGGAATTTAGCTAAAATCCCGTGATCCCGGGTCAATACCCCGAGTCCAATTTCTCGGGCCGTTTCCAATCAACCTGCCAAAATTCGGCCCATTCCGACACCATCGTGACAAATGACGAAATTGCCCCTGTTGCAGTTTTTCTTTGTTAATTTTCTATCCAACACTTCATTAACCTGACATAATTAATACGAAAATTAATTATTCGGAGGCCTAAACGAAGGAATTTGGCTAAAATCCCGAGATCTCGGGTCTATGCCTCGAGTCCAATTTTTGGGGCCGTTTCCAATCAACCTGCCAAATTTTGCCCAGTTTCGACACCGTCGCAACAAATGACGAAATTACCCCTGGTGCGGCTTTTCTTTGTTAATGTTCTTTCAAACACTTCTTCACCCTGACACAATTAATATGATAATAAATTATTCGGAGGCCTAAACCAAGGAATTTGGCTAAAATCCCGTGATCCCAGGTCTGTACCACGAGTCCAATTTCTCGGGTCGTTTCCAATCAACCTCCCAAATTTCGGCCCATTCCGACACCGTCGCGACAAATGACAAAGTTGCCCCTGTGCGGTTTTGCGTTGTTATTTTTCTGTCCAAAACTTCTTCAACATGACATAATTAATATGGAAATTAATTATTCGAAGGCCTAAACAAAGAAATTCGACTAAAATCCCGTGATCCCAGGTCAGTACCCCGAGTCCATTTTTTGGGGCCGTTTCCAATCAACTTGCCAAATTAAAGCCCATTCCGACACTGTCGCGACAAATGACAAAATTGCCCCTGGTGCGGTGTTGTGTTGTTAATTTTCTATCCAAGACTTCTTCAACCGGATATAATTAATACGGAAATTAATTATTCGGAGGCCTTAACGGAGGAATTTGGCTAAAATCCCGTGATCTTGGGTCTATGCCCCGAGTCCATTATCTGGAGCCGTTTTCCATCAACCTCCCAAATTTCGGCCCATTCCGACACCGTTGCGACAAATGACGAAATTGCCCATGGTGCGGCTTTTCTTTGTTTATTTTCTTTCCAACACTTCTTCAACCTGACGTAATTAATCCGAAAATTAATTATTCGGAGGCCTAAACAAAGGAATTTGGTTAAAATCTCGTGATCTCGGGTCTGTGTCCCGAGTCTAATTTTTATCGGGCTGTTTCCAATCAACTGCCAAATTTTGTCCCATTCTGACACTCGTGACAAATGACGAAATTGCCCCTGGTGCGGTTCTGCGTTGTTCTTTTTATGTCCAACACTTCTACAACCTGACATAATTAATACCGAAATTAATTATTCGGAGGCCTAAACGAAGGAATTTAGCTAAAATCCCGTGATCCCGAGTCTAGGCCCCGAATCTAATTTCTAGGGCCGTTTCCAATCAACCTGCGAAATTTCGGCCCATTCAGACACTGTCGCGACAAATGACGAAATGGCCCCTGGTGCGATTTTGCGTTGTTAATTTTCTGTCCAACACTTCTTCAACTTGACATAATTAATACGGAAATTAATTATTAAGAGGCCTAAACGAAGGAATTTGACTAAAATCCCATGATCCCGGGTCTGTGCTGCGAGTCCCATTTCTCGGGCCGTTTCCAATCAACCATCCAAATTACGGCCCATTCCGACATCGTCGTGACAAATGACGAAATTTCCCCTGTTGCGGCTTTTCTTTGTTAATTTTCTTTCCAACACTTCTTCAACCTGACATACTTAATACATAAATTAATTATTCGGAGGCCAAAACGACGAAATTTTGGCAAAATCCCGTGATCACGGGTCTGTGCTACGAGTCCAATTTCTAGGGCCGTTTCCAATCAACCATACAAATTTCGGCCCATTTCGACACTGTCGTGACAAATGACAAAATTGCCCCTGGTGCGATTTTTCTTTGTTAATTTTCTTTCCAACACTTCTTCAACACGACATAATTATTATGGAAATTAATTATTCGGAGGCCTAAACGAAGGAATTTGGCTTAAATCCCATGATCCCAGGTCAGTGCCCCGAGTTCACTTTCTGGGGCCGTTTCCAATCAACTTCCCAAATTGCAGCCCATTCCGACACCGTCGTGACAAATGACAAAATTTCCCCTGTTGCGGTTCTACGTTGTTAATTTTCTGTGCAACACTTCTTCAATTGGACATAATTAATACGGAAATTAATTATTTGGAGGCCTAAACGAAGAAATTTGGTTAAAATCCCGTGATCTCAGGTCTATGCCCCGAGTCCAATTTCTCAGGCCGTTTCCAATGAACCTACCAAATTTCGACCCATTCTGACACCGTTTGACAAATGACAAAATTGCCCCTGGTGCGGTTTTACGTTGTTAATTTTCTGTCCAACACTTCTTCAACCTGATATAATCAATACGAAAATTAATTATTCGAAGGGCTAACCGAAGGAATTTGGCGAAAATCCCGTGACCTTGGGTCTGTTCCTCGACTCCAATTTCTGGGGCCATTTCCATTTAACCTGCCAAAATTTGGCCCATTTCGACACCGTCGTGATAAATGACGAAATGGCCCCTGGTGCGGTTTCACGTTGTGAATTTTCTGCCCAACATTTCATCAACCCGACATAATTAATACGGAAATTAATTATTCGGAGGCCTAAACGATGGAATTTTGCTAAAATCCCCGAGATCTCGGGTTTGTGGCCCGAGTCCAATTTCTGGGGCCATTTCAAATCGACCTGCCAAATTTCGGCCAACTCCGACAACGTCGCGACAAATGACGAAATTACCCCTGCTGCGGCTTTTCTTTGTTAATTTTCTTTCCAACACTTCTTCAACCGAACATAATTAATACGAAAATTAATTATTTGGAGGCCTAAATGAAGGAATTTGGCTTAAATCCCGTGATCCCGGGTCTGTGCCCCGAGTCTAATTTCTGGGGCCGTTTCCAATCAACCTATCGAATTTCGGCCCATTCCCGTTCTGACAAACGACGAAATTGCCCCTGGTGCAGTTTTGTGTTGTCCATTTTAGGCCCAACACTTCTTCCACCTGACATAATTGATACGAAAATTAATTATTCGGAGGCCTAAACGAAGAAATTTGGATAAAATCCCGAGATCTCGAATCTGTGCCCCGTGTCCAATTTCTGGGGCCGTTTCCAATCAAACTGCCAAATTTCGGCCCATTCCAACACCGTTGCGACAAATAACGAAATTGTCCCTGGTGCGGTTCTGCGTTGTTAATTTTCTGTCCAGCACTTCTTCAACCGGACATAATTAATATGGAAATTAATTATCCGGAGGGGCTAAACGAAGGAATTTGGCTAAAATCCCTTGATCCCGGGTCTGTGCCCCGAGTCTAATTTCTAGGGCCGTTTCCAATCAACCTGTGAAATTTCGGCCCATTCCGACACTATCGCGACAAATGACGAAATTGCCCCTGGTGCGGTTTTGCGTTGTTAATTTTCTATCCAAAACTTCTTCAACATGACATAATTAATACGGAAATTAATTATTCGGAGGCCTAAACGAAGGAATTTGGCTAAAATCTCGTGATCCCGAGTCTATGTCCCGGGTCCAATTTCTGGGGCCATTTCCAATCGACCTGCGAAATTTCGGCCTATTCCAACACCGTCGCGACAAATGACGAAATTGCCCCCGGTGCGGTTTTGCGTTGCTAATTTTCTGTCCAAAACTTCTTCAACATGACATAATTAATACGGAAACTAATTATTCGGAGCCCTAAATGAAGGAATTTGGCTAAAATCCCGTGATCCCGGGTCTGTGCCCCAAGCACAATTTCTGAGCCGTTTCCAATCAACCTGCCAAATTTCGATCGATTCCGACACCGTCGTGAAAAATGACGAAATTACTCCTGTGTGATTTTACGTTGTTAATTTTCTGTCCAAAACTTCTTCAACCTGACCTGAACGGAGGAATTTGGCTAAAATCTCGTGATCCCGAGTCTGTGCCTGGACTTCAATTTCTCAAGCCGTTTCCAATCAACCTGTCAAATTTCGGCCCATTCCGACACCGTCGCGGCAAATGATGAAATCGCCTCTGATGTGGTTTTGTGTTGTTAATTTTATGTCCAACACTTCTTCAATTGGGCATAATTAGTACAGAAATTAATTATTCGAAGGCCTCAACGAATGAATTTGGCTAAAATCCTAAGATCTTGTGTCTGTGCCCCAAGTCCAATTTCTGGTGCCGTTTCCAATCAACTTGTCAAATTTCGGTCCATTCCGACACCGTCGCGACAAATGACGAAATTGCCCCTGGTGCGATTTTGCGTTGTTAATTTTCTGTCCAACACTTCTTCAACCTGACATAATTAATATGAAAATTAATTATTCGGAGGCCTAAACGAAGGAATTTGGCTAAAATCCCGTGATCCCGGGTCTTTGCCCCGAGTCCAATTTCTCGGGCCGTTTCCAATGGACTTGCCAAATTACGGCCCATTCCACTACCGTCGTGACAAATGACGAAATTGCCCCTGGTGCGATTTTGGATTGTTAATTTTCTGTCCAACGCTTCTTAAACCTGACATAATTAATACGAAAATTAATTATTTGTAGACCTAAACGAAGGAATTTGGCTAAAATCCCGTGATCCCGGGTCTGTGCCTCGAGTCCAATTTCTCAGGTCGTTTCCAATTGACTTGCCAAATTTCGACCCATTCCGACACCATCCCGATAAATGATGAAATTACCCTTGGTGCGGTTTTGCGTTGTTAATTTTCTGTCCAACACTTCTTCAACCAGACATAATTAATACTGAAATTAATTATTCGGAGGCCTAAACGAAGGAATTTGATTAAAATCCCGTGATCCCGGGTACGTGCCCCGAGTCCAATTTCTCGGGCCGTTTCCAATTGACTTGCCAAATTTCGGCAAATTCCGACACCGTCGCGACAAATGGCGAAATTACCCCTGGTACGACTTTGCGTTGTTAATTTTCTGTCCAACACTTCTTCAACCAGACATAATTAAAATGGAAGCTTATTATTCGGAGGCCTAAAAGAAGGAATTGGGCTAAAATCTCGAGATCCCGGCTCTGTGCACCGAGTTCAATTTCTCAGGCCATTTCCAATCAACCAGCCAAATTTCGGCCCATTCCGACACCATCACGACAAATGACGAAATTGCCCCTGGTGCAGTTTTGCATTGTTAATTTTCTGTCCAACACTTCCTCAACCTGACATAATTAATACGAAAAATAATTATTCGGAGGCCCAAACGAAGGAATTTGGCTAAAATCCCTTGATCCCGGATCTGTGCCTGGAGTCCAATTTCTCGGGCTGTTACCAATCAACCTGCAAAATTTAGGCCCATTCCGACACCGTCGCGACAAAAGACGGAATAGCCCTTGGTGCGATTTTGCGTTGTTAATTTTCTGTCCAACACTTCTTCAACCAAACATGATTAATATGGAAATTAATTATTCGGAGGCATAGATGAAGGAATTTGGCAAAAATCTCGTGATCCCGGGTCTCTGTCCCGAGTCCAATTTCTCGGGCCGTTTCCAATCAACCTGCCAAATTTCGGCCCATTCCGACACCATCGCGACAAACGACGAAATTACCCCTGGTGCGATTTTGCGTTGTTGATTTTCTATCCAACACTTCTTCAACCTGACATAATTAATACGAAAATTAATTATTAGGAGGCCTGAATGAAGGAATTTAGCTAAAATCTCGTGATCCCGGGTATGTACCCCGAGTCCAATTTCTGGTGCCGTTTCCAATCAACCTGCCAAATTTCGGTCCATTCCGACACCGTCGCGACAAATGACGAAATTACCCCTGGTGCGGTTTTGCGTTGTTAATTTTCTGTCCAACACTTCTTCAACATGACATAATTAATACGAAAATTAATTATTCGGAGGCCTAAACGAAGGAATTTGGTTAAAATCCCGTGATCCCGGGTCTTTGAACCGAGTCCAATTTCTCGGGCTGTTTCCAATCAACTTGCCAAATTTCGACACATTTCGACACCTTCGCAACAAATGACAAAATTACCCCTGGTGCGATTTTGCGTTGTTAATTTTCTGCCCAACACTTCTTCAACCAAACATAATTAATGCGGAAATTAATTATTCGGAGGCATAAATGAAGGAATTTAGCTAAAATCCCGTGATCCCGGGTCTGTACCCCAAGTCCAATTTCTCGTGCCGTTTCCAATCAACCTACCAAATTTTGGCCCATCTCGACACCGTCGCGACAAATGACGAAGTTGCCCCTGGTGCGGTTTTACGTTGTTAATTTTCTATCCAATACTTCTTCAACCTGACATAATTAATACGGAAATTAATTATTAGGAGGGCTAAACAAAGGAATTTGGCTAAAATCCCGTGATCCCAGGTCTGTGCCCCGAGTCCAATTTCTCGTGCCATTTCCAATCAAACTACCAAATTTCGGCCCATTCCGACACCGTCGCGACAAATGACGAAATTGTCCCTAGTGTGGTTTTGCATTTTTAATTTTCTGTCCAACACCTCTTCAACATGGCATAACTAGTATGGAAATTAATTATTTGGAGGCCTAAACGAAGGAATTTGGCTAAAATCCCGTGATCCAGGGTCCGTGCCGCGACTCCAATTTCTCGGGCCGTTTCCAATCAACCTGTCAAATTTCGGCCCATTCCGAAACCGTCGCGAGAAATGACGAAATAGCCCCTGGTGCGGTTTTGCGTTGTTAATTTTCTGTCCAACACTTCTTCAACCAGACATAATTAATATGAAAGTTAATTATTCGCAGGCCTAAAGGAAGGAATTTGGCTAAAATCTCGTGATCCCGGGTCTGTAACCCGAGTCCAATTTCTCTGGTCGTTTCCAATCAACCTGCTAAATTTCGTCCCATTTCGACAACGTCGCGACAAATGACGAAATTGCCCCTGGTGCGGTTTTGCATTGTAAATTTTCTGCCCAACACTTCTTAAACCTGACATAATTAATTCGAAAATTAATAATTCGGAGGCCTAAATGAAGGAATTTGGATAAAATCCCGTGATCCCGGGTATGTGCCCCGAGTCCAATTTCTCGGGCTGTTCCCAATCAACCTGCCAAATTTCAACCCATCCCGACACCGTCGCGACAAATGACGAAGTTGCCTCTGGTGCGATTTTGCGTTGTTAATTTTCTATCCAATACTTCTTCAACCTGACATAATTAATACGGAAATTAATTATTAGGAGGCCTAAACAAAGGAATTTGGCTAAAATCCTGTGATTCCTGGTCTGTGCCCCGAGTCCAATTTCTCATGCCGTTTCCAATCAACCTGCCAAATTTCGGCACATTCCGACACCGTCGTGACAAATGACGAAATTGCCCCTGGTGCAGTTTTGCATTGTTTCTGTCCAACACTTCCTCAACCTGACATAATTAATATGAAAAATAATTATTCGGAGGCCCAAACGAAGGAATTTGGCTAAAATCCTTGACCCCGGATCGGTGCCCGGAGTCCACTTTCTCGGGCTGTTAGCAATAAACCTGCCAAATTTTGGCCCATTCCGACACCGTCGCGATAAATGACAAAATTGCCCCTGGTGCGATTTTGCGCTATTAGTTTTCTGTCCAACACTTTTTCAATGAGGCATAATTAATACAGAAATTAATTATTCGGAGGCGTAGACGATGGAATTTGGCTAAAATCCCGTAAATCCGGGTGTTTGTCCTGAGTACAATTTCTCGGGTCGTTTCCAATTGACTTGCGAAATTTTGGCAAATTCCGACACCGTCGCGACAAATGACGAAATTACCCCTGGTACGGTTTTGCGTTGTTAATTTTCTGTCCAGCTTTTCTTCAACTGACATGATTAATACGAAAATTAATTATTCAGAGGCGTAAACGATGGAATTTGGCTAAAATCCCGAGATCTCGGGTCAATGCCCCGAGTCCAATTTCAGGGGCCGTTTCCAATCAACCAGCCAAATTTCGGCCAATTTCGACACCGTCGCGACAAATGACGAAATCACTCCTGGTATCTGTCTAACTTTTCTTCACCTGACATAATTAATACGGAAATTAATTATTCAGCGTATTAATTATTCAGAGGCCTAAATGATGGAATTTGGCTAAAATCCCGTGATCCTCTGTTTGTGCCCCGAGTCTGATTTCTCGGGCTCTTTCCAATCAACCTGCCACATTTTGGTCCATTCCGACACCATCGCAACAAAAAACGAAATAGCCCCTGGTGCGATTTTGCGTTGTTAATTTTCTATCCAACACTTCTTCAACCAGACATAATTAATATGGAAACTTATTATTCGGAGGCCTAAAAGAAGGAATTTGGCTAAAATCTCGAGATCCCGGCTCTGTACATCGAGTCCAATTTCTCGGGTCATTTCCAATCAACCTGCCAAATTTCGGCCCATTCCGACATCGTCGCGACAAATGACGAAATTGCCCCTGGTACAGTTTTGCATTGTTAATTTTCTGTCCAACACTTACTCAACCTGACATAATTAATACGAAAAATAATTATTCGGAGGCCCAAACGAAGGAATTTGGCTAAAATCCCTTGATCCCGGATATGTGTCCGGAGTCCAATTTCTCAGGCAGTTACCAATCAACCTGCAAAATTTAGGCCCATTCCGACACCGTTGCGACAAAAGACGAAATAGCCCCTGGTGCGATTTTGCGTTGTTAATTTTCTGTCCAACACTTCTTCAACCAAACTTGATTAATATGGAAATTAATTATTCAGAGGCCTAGACGAAGGAATTTGGCTAAAATCCCGTGATCCCGGGTCTCTGGCCCGAGTCCAATTTCTCGGGCCGTTTCCAATCAACCTGCCAAATTTTGGCCCATTTCGACACCATCGTGACAAATGACGAAATTACTCCTGGTGCGGTTTTGCGTTGTTGATTTTCTATCCAACACTTCTTCAACCTGACATAATTAGTACGAAAATTAATTATTCGGAGGCCTGAATGAAGGAATTTAGCTAAAATCTCGTGATCCCGGGTATGTACCCCGAGTCCAATTTCTCGGGCCATTTCCAATTGACTTGCCAAATTTCGACCCATTTCGACACCGTCGCGACAAATGACGAAATTACCCCTGGTGCAGTTTTGCGTTGTTAATTTTCTGTCCAACACTTCTTCAACATGACATAATTAATACGAAAATTAATTATTCGGAGGCCTAAACGAAGGAATTTGGCTAAAATCCCGTGATCCCAGGTCTTTGACCCGAGTCCAATTTCTCGAGCTGTTTCCAATCAACTTGCCAAATTTCGACACATTTCGACACCGTCACGACAAATGACAAAATTACCCCTGGTGCGATTTTGCATTGTTAATTTTCTGCCCAACACTTCTTCAACCAAACATAATTAATGCGGAAATTAATTATTCGGAGGCGTAAATGAAGGAATTTAGCTAAAATCCCATGATCCCGGGTCTGTGTCCTGAGTCCAATTTCTCGTGCCGTTTCCAATCAACCTGCCAAATTTCGACCCATCCCGACACCGTCGCGACAAATGACGAAGTTGCCCCAGGTGTGGTTTTGCGTTGTTAATTTTCTATCCAATACTTCTTCAACCTGACATAATTAATACGGAAATTAATTATTAGGAGGCCTAAACAAAGGAATTTGGCCAAAATCCCATTATCCCGGTTCTGTGCCCCGAGTCCAATTTCTCGTGCCGTTTCCAATCAACTTGCCAAATTTCGGCCCATTCCAACATTGTCGCGACAAATGACGAAATTGCCCCTGGTGTGGTTTTGCATTGTTAATTTTCTATCCAACACCTCTTCAACCTGACATAACTAGTATGGAAATTAATTATTCGGAGGCCTAAACGAAGGCATTTGGTTAAAATCCCGTGATCCCGGGTCCGTGCCGCGACTCCAGTTTCTCGGGCCATTTCCAATCAACCTGCCAAATTTCGGCCCATTCCGAAATCTTCGCGACAAATGAGGAAATAGCCCTTGGTGCAGTTTTACGTTGTTAATTTTCTGTCCAACACTTCTTCAACCAGACATAATTTATAAGAAAGTTAATTATTCGGATGCCTAAAGGAAGGAATTTGGCTAAAATCCCGTGATCTCGGGTCTATAACCCGAGTCCAATTTCTCGGGGCGTTTCCAATCAACCTGCTAAATTTCGTCCCATTTCGACACCCTCGCGACAAATGACGAAATTGCCCCTGGTGCGGTTTTGCATTGTTAATTTTCTGTCCAACACTTCTTCAACCTGACATAATTAATTCGAAAATTAATAATTCGAAGGCCTAAATGAAGGAATTTGGATAAAATCCTGTGATCTCGGGTATGTGCCCCGAGTCCAATTTCTCGGGCCGTTTCCAATCAACCTGCCAAATTTCGACCCATCTCGACCCGTTGCGACAAATGACGAAGTTGCCCCTGGTGCAGTTTTGCGTTGTTAATTTTCTGTCCAAAACTTTTTCAACCTGACATAATTAATACGGAAATTAATTATTAGAAGGCCTAAATAAAGGAATTTGGCTAAAATTTCGTGATCCTAAGTCTGTGCCCCGAGTCTTATTTCTCGTGCCGTTTCCAATCAACCTGCCAAATTTCAGTCCATTCCGACACTGCCGCGACAAATGACGAAATTGCCCCTGGTGCAGTTTTGCATTTTTAATTTTCTGTCCAACACTTCCTCAACCTGACATAATTAATACGAAAAATAATTATTCGGAGGCCCAAACGAAGGAATTTGGCTAAAATCCTTGATCCCGAATCTGTGCCCGGAGTCCACTTTCTCGGGCTGTTACCAATAAACCTGCCAAATTTTGGCCCATTCCGACACTGTCGCGACAAAAGACGAAATTGCCCCTGGTGCGATTTTGCGCTGTTAATTTTCTGTACAACACTTTTCAACAGGCATAATTCATACGGAAATTAATTATTCGGAGGCCTAGACAATGGAATTTGGCTAAAATTCCATGAATCCGGGTCTCTGTCCCGAGTCCAATTTCTCCGATATTCCAATCAACCTACCAAATTTCGGCCAATTTCGACTCCGTCCCGACAAATGACGAAATTGCCCCTGGTGCGGTTTTGCGTTGTTAATTTTCTGTCCAACACTTCTTCAACCTGACATAATTAATACGAAAATTAATTATTTGGAAGCCTAAACGAAGGAATTTGGCTAAAATCTCGTAACCCCGGGCATGTGCCCCGAGTCCAATTTCTCAGGTCGTTTCCAATTGACTTGCCAAATTTCGACCCATTCTGACACCGTCCCAACAAATGACAAAATTACCCTTGGTGTGGTTTTGTGTTGTTAATTTTCTGTCCAACACTTCTTCAACCAGACATAATTAATACTGAAATTAATTATTCGGAGGCCTAAACGAAGGAATTTGATTAAAATCTCGTTATCCCGGGCATGTGCCCCGAGTCCAATTTCTCGGGCCGTTTCCAATTGACTTGCCAAATTTCGGCAAATTTCGACACCGTCGCGACAAATGACGAAATTACCCCTAGTACGATTTTGCGTTGTTAATTTTCTGTCCAACTTTTCTTCAACTGACATGATTAATACAAAAATAAATTATTCGGAGGCCTAAACGATGGAAGTTGGCTAAAATCCCGAGATCTCGGGTCTATGCGCCGAGTCCAATTTCAGGGGCCGTTTCCAATCAACCAGCCAAATTTTGGCCAATTCCGACACCGTCGCGACAAATGATGAAATTACCCCTCGTACGATTTTGCGTTGTTAATTTTCTGTCCAACTTTTCTTCACCTCACATAATTAATACGGAAATTAATTATTCAGAGGCCTAAATGATGGAATTTGGCTAAAATCCCATTATCCTCTGTTTGTACCCCGAGTACAATTTCTCGGGCTCTTTCCAGTCAACCTGCCACATTTCGGCCCATTTCGACACCGTCGCAACAAAAGACGAAATAGTCCTTTGTGCGGTTTTGCGTTGTTAATTTTCTGTCCAACAGTTCTTCAACCAGACATAATTAATATGGAAACTTATTATTCGGAGGCCTAAAAGATGGAATTTGGCTAAAATCTCGAGATCCCGAGTCTATGCACCGAGTCCAATTTCTCGGGCCATTTCCAATCAACCTGCCAAATTTCGGCCCATTCCGACACCGACGCAACAAATGATGAAATTGCCCCTGGTGCAGTTTTGCATTGTTAATTTTCTATCCAGCACTTCCTCAACCTGACATAATTAATACGAAAAATAATTATTCGGAGGCCCAAACGAAGGAATTTGGCTAAAATCCCTTGATCCCGGATCTGTGCCCGAAGTCCAATTTCTCGGGCAGTTACCAATCAACCTGCAAAATTTAGGCCCATTCCGACACTGCCGTGACAAAAGACGAAATAGCCCCTGGTGCGATTTTGCGTTGTTAATTTTCTGTCCAACACTTCTTCAACCAAACATGATTAATACGGAAATAAATTATTCGGAGGCCTAGACGAAGGAATTTGGCTAAAATCCCGTGATCCTGGGTCTCTGGCCCGAGTACAATTTCTCGGGCCGTTTCCAATCAACCTGCCAAATTTCGGCCCATTCCGACACCATCGCGACAAATGACAAAATTGCCCCTGGTGCGGTTTTGCGTTGTTAATTTTCTATCCAACACTTCTTCAACCTGACATAATTAATACGAAAATTAATTTTTCGGAGGCCTGAATGAAGGAATTTAGCTAAAATCTCGTGATCCAGGGTATGCACCCCGAGTCCAATTTCTCGGGCCGTTTCCAATTGACTTGCCAAATTTCGACCCATTCCGACACCGTCGCGACAAATGACGAAATTACCCCTGGTGCGATTTTGCGTTGTTAATTTTCTGTCCAACACTTCTTCAACATGACATAATTGATACGAAAATTAATTATTCGGAGGCCTAAACGAAGGAATTTGGCTAAAATCCCGTGATCCCAGGTCTTTAACCCGAGTCCAACTTCTCGGGCTGTTCCAATCAACTTGCCAAATTTTGACACATTTCGACACCTTCGCGACAAATAACAAAATTACCCCTGGTGCGATTTTGCGTTGTTAATTTTCTACCCAACACTTCTTCAACCAAACATAATTAATGCGGAAATTAATTATTCGGAGGCGTAAATGAAGGAATTTCGCTAAAATCCCATGATCCCGGGTCTGTGCCCAGAGTCCAATTTCTCGTGCCGTTTCCAATCAACCTGCCAAATTTCAGGCCATCCCGACACCGTCGCGACAAATCATGAAGTTGCCCCGGGTGCAATTTTGCATTGTTAATTTTCTATCCAATACTTCTTCAACCTGACATAATTAATAAGGAAATTAATTATTAGGAGGCCTTAACAACGGAATTTGGCTAAAATCCTGTGATCCCAGGTCTGTGCCCCGAGTCCAATTTCTCGTGCCGTTTCCAATCAAACTCCCAAATTTCGGCCCATTCCGACACCGTCACGACAAATGACGAAATTGCCCCTGGTGTGGTTTTACATTTATAATTTTCTGTCCAGCACCTCTTCAACCTGACATAACTAGTATGGAAATTAATTATTCGAAAGCCTAAACGAAGGAATTTGGCTGAAATCCCGTGATCTCGGGTCCGTGCCGCGACTCCAATTTCTCGAGCCGTTTCCAATCAACCTGCCAAATTTCGACCCATTTCGAAACCGTCGCGACAAATGACGAAATAGCCCCTGGTGCGGTTTTGCATTGTTAATTCTCTGTCCAACACTTCTTCAACCAGACATAATTAATATGAAAGTTAATTATTCGGAGGCCTAAAGGAAGGAATTTGGCTAAAATTCCGTGATCCCGGGTCTGTAACCGGAGTCCAATTTCTCGGGCCGTTTCCTATCAACCTGCTAAATTTCGTCCCATTTCGACACCGTCGGGACAAATGACAAAATTGACCTTAGTACGGTTCTGCATTGTTAATTTTCTGCCCAACACTTCTTCAGCCTGACATAATTAATTCGAAAATTAATAATTCGGAGGCCTAAACGAAGGAATTTAGCTATAATCCCGTGATCCTGGGTCTTTGACCCAGGTCCAATTTCTCGGGCTGTTTCCAATCAACTTGCCAAATTTTGAAACATTTCGACACCTTCGCGATAAATAACAAAATTACCCCTGCTGCGATTTTGCGGTGTTAATTTTCTGCCCAACACTTCTTCAACCAAACATAATCAATGCGGAAATTAATTATTCGGAGGCGTAAATGAAGGAATTTAGCTAAAATCCAGTGATCCCAGGTTTGTGCCTCGAGTCCAATTTCTCGTGCCATTTCCAATCAACCTGCCAAATTTCGGCCCATCCCGACACCGAAGTTGCCCCTGGTGCGATTTTGCGTTGTTAATTTTCTATCCAATACTTCTTCAACCTGACATAATTAATACGAAAATTAATTATTAGGTGGCCTAAACAAAGGAATTTGGCTAAAATCCCATGATCCCAGGTCTGTGCCCCCAGTCCAATTTCTCGTGCCGTTTCCAATCAAACTACCAAATTTCGGCCCATTCCGACACCGTCGCGACAAATGACGAAATTGTCCCTGGTGTGGTTTTGCATTTTTAATTTTCTGTCCAACACCTCTTCAACCTGACATAACTAGTATGGAAATTAATTATTCGGAGGCCTAAACGAAGGAATTTGGCTAAAATCCCATGATCTCGGGTCCGTGTTGCGACTCCAATTTCTTGAGCCGTTTCCAATCAACCTGCCAAATTTCGGCCCATTCCGAAACCGTCGCGACAAATGACGAAATAGCCCCTGGTGCGGTTTTGCGTTGTTAATTTTCTGTCCAACACTTCTTCAACCAAACATAATTAATACGAAAGTTAATTATTCGGAGGCCTAAAGGAAGGAATTTGGCTAAAATCCCGTGATCCCGGGTCTGTAACCCGAGTCCAATTTCTCGGGCCGTTTCCAATCAACCTGCTCAATTTTGTCCTATTTCGACACCGTCGTGACAAATGATGAAATTGCCCCTGGTGCGGTTTTGCATTGTTAATTTTCTCTCCAACACTTCTTCAGCCTGATATAATTAATTCGAAAATTAATAATTCGAAGGCCTAAATGAAGGAATTTGGATAAAATCCCGTGATCCCGGGTATGTGCCCCGAGTCCAATTTCTCGGGCCGTTTCCAATCGACTTGCCAAATTTCGGCCCATTCCGATACCGTCACGACAAATGACGAAATTGCCCCTGGTGCGATTTTACGTTGTTAATTTTCTATCCAACACTTCTTCAACCTTACATAATTGATGCGGAAATTAATTATTCGGTGGCCTAAACGAAGGAATTTGGCTAAAATCACGTGATCCCGGGTCTGTGCCCCAAGTCCAATTTCTCGGGCCGTTTCTAATCAACCTGCCAAATTTCGAACCACTCCGACACCGTTGCGACAAATGACAAAATTGCCCTGGTGCGGTTTTGCGTTGTTAATTTTCCGTCCAATACATTTTCAACCTGACATAATTAATGCGGAAATTAATTATTCGGAGGCCTAAACGAAGGAAGTTGGCTAAAATCTCGAGATCTTGGGTTTATGTCCCGAGTCTAATTTCTCGGGCTGTTTCCAATCAACATGCCAAATATTGGCCCATCACGACACTGTTGCGACAAATGACGAAGTTGCCCCTGTTGCGATTTTGCGTTGTTAATTTTCTGTCCAATACTTCTTCAACCTGACATAATCAATACGGAAATTAATTATTCGGAGGCCTAAACGAAGGAATTTAGCCAAAATCCCATGATCTCGGGTCAGTGCCCTGGGCCCGATTTCTCGGGACGTTTCCAATCAACCTTCCAAATTTCGGCCCATCTCGACATCGTCGCGACAAATGACGAAGTTGCCCCTGTTGCGATTTTGCGTTTATTTTTTGTCCAACACTTCTTCAACCTTACACAATTAATACGGAAATTAATTATTCGAAGGGCTAAACGAAGGAATTTGGCTAAAATCCCGTGATCCCTGGTTTGTGCCACGAGTCCAATTTCTCGGGCCGTTTCCAATCCACCTGTCGAATTTCGGCCCTTCTCAACACCGTCGCGATAAATGACGAAATTGCCCCTGTTGCGGCTTTTCTTTGTTAATTTTCTTTCCAACACTTCTTCAACCTGACATACATAATACGAAAATTAATTATTCGGAGGCCAAAACGACGAAATTTTGGCAAAATCCCGTGATCTCGGGTCTGTTCTACGAGTCCAATTTCTCGGGCCGCTTCCAACCAACCATACAAATTTCGGCCCATTCATACACCGTCGCGACAAATGACAAAATAGCCCCTGGTGCGGCTTTTTCTTTGTTAATTTTCTTTGCAACACTTCTTCAACATGACATAATTAATATGGAAATTAATTATTCGGAGGCCTAAACGAAGGAATTTGGCTAAAATCCCGGTCAGTGCCTCGAGTCCAATTTCTGGGGCCGTTTCCAATCAACATGGCAAATTGCAGCCCATTCTGACACCGTAGTGACAAATGACGAAATTTCCCTTGTTGCGGTTCTGCGTTGTTAATTTTCTGTCCAACACTTCTTCAACTTGACATAATTAATACGGAAATTAATTATTCGGAGGCCTAAACGAAGAAATTTGGCTAAAATCTCGAGATCTCGGGTCTATGCCTCGAGTCCAATTTCTCGGGCCGTTTCCAATCAACCTGCTTTCTAGGGCCATTTCCAATCACCCTGCCAAATTTCGGTCCATTCCGACACCGTCGTGACAAATGACGAAACTGCCCCCGGTGCGATTTTGCGTTGTTAATTTTCTATCCAACACTTCTTCAGCCTGACATAATTAATATGAAAATTAATTATTTGGAGGCCTAAACGAAGAAATTTGGCTAAAATCTCGAGATCTCGGGTCTATGCCTCGAGTCCAATTTCTCGGGCCGTTTCCAATCAACCTGCTTTCTAGGGCCATTTCCAATCACCCTGCCAAATTTCGGTCCATTCCGACACCGTCGTGACAAATGACGAAACTGCCCCCGGTGCGATTTTGCGTTGTTAATTTTCTATCCAACACTTCTTCAGCCTGACATAATTAATATGAAAATTAATTATTTGGAGGCCTAAACGAAGAAATTTGGCTAAAATCTCGAGATCTCGGGTCTATGCCTCGAGTCCAATTTCTCGGGCCGTTTCCAATCAACCTGCTTTCTAGGGCCATTTCCAATCACCCTGCCAAATTTCGGTCCATTCCGACACCGTCGTGACAAATGACGAAACTGCCCCCGGTGCGATTTTGCGTTGTTAATTTTCTATCCAACACTTCTTCAGCCTGACATAATTAATATGAAAATTAATTATTTGGAGGCCTAAACGAAGAAATTTGGCTAAAATCTCGAGATCTCGGGTCTATGCCTCGAGTCCAATTTCTCGGGCCGTTTCCAATCAACCTGCTTTCTAGGGCCATTTCCAATCACCCTGCCAAATTTCGGTCCATTCCGACACCGTCGTGACAAATGACGAAACTGCCCCCGGTGCGATTTTGCGTTGTTAATTTTCTATCCAACACTTCTTCAGCCTGACATAATTAATATGAAAATTAATTATTTGGAGGCCTAAACGAAGAAATTTGGCTAAAATCTCGAGATCTCGGGTCTATGCCTCGAGTCCAATTTCTCGGGCCGTTTCCAATCAACCTGCTTTCTAGGGCCATTTCCAATCACCCTGCCAAATTTCGGTCCATTCCGACACCGTCGTGACAAATGACGAAACTGCCCCCGGTGCGATTTTGCGTTGTTAATTTTCTATCCAACACTTCTTCAGCCTGACATAATTAATATGAAAATTAATTATTTGGAGGCCTAAACGAAGAAATTTGGCTAAAATCTCGAGATCTCGGGTCTATGCCTCGAGTCCAATTTCTCGGGCCGTTTCCAATCAACCTGCTTTCTAGGGCCATTTCCAATCACCCTGCCAAATTTCGGTCCATTCCGACACCGTCGTGACAAATGACGAAACTGCCCCCGGTGCGATTTTGCGTTGTTAATTTTCTATCCAACACTTCTTCAGCCTGACATAATTAATATGAAAATTAATTATTTGGAGGCCTAAACGAAGAAATTTGGCTAAAATCTCGAGATCTCGGGTCTATGCCTCGAGTCCAATTTCTCGGGCCGTTTCCAATCAACCTGCTTTCTAGGGCCATTTCCAATCACCCTGCCAAATTTCGGTCCATTCCGACACCGTCGTGACAAATGACGAAACTGCCCCCGGTGCGATTTTGCGTTGTTAATTTTCTATCCAACACTTCTTCAGCCTGACATAATTAATATGAAAATTAATTATTTGGAGGCCTAAACGAAGAAATTTGGCTAAAATCTCGAGATCTCGGGTCTATGCCTCGAGTCCAATTTCTCGGGCCGTTTCCAATGAACCTGCCTTCGGCCCATTCCGAACTTCTTCAACCTGACATAATTAATACGAAAAATAATTATTCGAAGGCCTAAACGAAGGAATTTGGCTAAAACCTCGTGATCCCGGGTCTGTGCCCCGAGTCCAATTTCAAGGGCCATTTCCAATCAACCTGCCAAATTTCGGCCCATTCCGACACTGTCGCGACAAATGACGAAATAGCCCCTGGTACGGTTTTACGATTTTAATTTTCTGTCCAACACTTCTTCAACCTGACATAATTAATATGAAAATTAATTATTTGGAGGCCTAAACGAAGGAATTTGGCTAAAATCCCGTGATCCCGGGTCTTTGCCCCAGGTCCAATTTTTGGGGCCGTTTCCAATCCACCTGCCAAATCTCGGCCCATTCCGACACCGTCGCGACAAATGACGAAATTGCCCCCGGTGCGGTTTTGCGTTGTTAATTTTCTGTTCAAAACTTCTTCAACATGACATAATTAATACGGAAACTAATTATTCGGAGGCCTAAACGAAGGAATTTGGCTAAAATCCCGTAATCCCGAGTCTATGCCCCAAGTCCAATTTCTGGGCCGTTTCCAATCAACCTGCTAAATTTCGGCCCATTCCGACACTGTCGTGGCAAATGACAAAATTGCCCATGTGTGATTTTACATTGTTAATTTTTTGTCCAAAACTTCTTCAACCGACATAATTAATTCGAAAATTAATTATTCTGATTCCTGAACGGAGTAATTTGGCTAAAATCTCGTGATCCCGAGTCTGTGCCCCGACTTCAATTTCGCACGGCGTTTCCAATCAACCTGCCAAATTTTTGCCAATTCTAACACTATCGCGACAAATGATGAAATCACCTCTGATGCGGTTTAACGTTGTTAATTTTATGTCCAACACTTCTTCAATTGGGCATAATTAGTACGAAAATTAATTATTCGAAGTCCTCAACGAAGGAATTTGGCTAAAATCTCGAGATCTCGGGTCTATGCCTCGAGTCCAATTTGTGGTACCGTTTCCAATTAACCTGCCAAATTTCGGTCCATTCCGACACCGTTGCGACAAATGACGAAATTGCCCCTGGTGCGGTTTTGCGTTGTTAATTTTCTGTCCAACACTTTTTCAACCTGACATAATTAATACGAAAAATAATTATTCGAAGGCCTAAACGAAGGAATTTGGCTAAAACCCCGTGATCCCGGGTCTATGCCCCGAGTCCAATTTCAAGGGCCATTTCCAATCAACCTGCCAAATTTCGGCCCATTCCGACACCGTCGCGACAAATGACGAAATAGCCCCTGGTACGGTTTTACGGTTTTAATTTTCTGTCCAACACTTCTTCAACCTGACATAATTAATATGAAAATTAATTATTTGGAGGCCTAAACGAAGGAATTTGGCTAAAATCCCGTGATCCCGGGTCTGAGCCTTAGGTACAATTTCTGGGGCCGTTTCCAATCCGCCTGCCAAATTTTGGCCCGTTCCGACACCGTCGCGACAAATGACGAAATTGCCCCCGGTGCAGTTTTGCGTTGTTAATTTTCTGTTCAAAACTTCTTCAACATGACATAATTAATACGGAAACTAATTATTCGGAGGCCTAAACGAAGGAATTTGGCTAAAATCCCGTGATCCCGGGTCTATGCCCCAAGTCCAATTTCTGGGCCGTTTCCAATCAACCTGCCAAATTTCGGCCCATTCCGACACTGTCGTGACAAATGACAAAATTGCCCCTGTGTGATTTTACGTTGTTAATTTTCTGTCCAAAACTTCTTCAACCGACATAATTAATTCGAAAATTAATTATTCTGATGCTTGAAAGGAGGAATTTGGCTAAAATCTCGTTATCCCGAGTCTGTGCCCCGACTTTAATTTCCTAGGTCGTTTCCAATCAACCTGCCAAATTTCTGCCAATTCTGACACTGTCGCGACAAATGATGAAATCACCTCTGATGCGATTTTGCGTTGTTAATTTTATGTCCAACACTTCTTCAATTGGGCATAATTAGTATGGAAATTAATTATTCGAAGGCCTCAACGAAGGAATTTGGCTAAAATCCCGAGATCTCGGGTCTATGTCCCGAGTCCAATTTGTGGTGCCGTTTCCAATCAACCTGCCAAATTTTGGTCCATTCCGACACCGTCGCGACAAATGACGTAATTGCCCCTGGTGCGGTTTTGCGTTGTTAATTTTCTATCCAACACTTTTTCAACCTGACATAATTAATACGAAAAATAATTATACGAAGGCCTAAATGAAAGAATTTGGCTAAAACCCCGTGATCTCGGGTCTGTGCCCCGAGTCCAATTTCAAGGGCCATTTCCAATCAACCTACCAAATTTCGGCCCATTCCGACACCGTCGCGACAAATGATGAAATTGCCCCTGGTACGATTTTACGGTTTAAATTTTCTGTCCAACACTTCTTCAACCTGACATAATTAATATGAAAATTAATTATCCGGAGGCCTAAATGAAGGAATTTGGCTAAAACCCCGTGATCCCGGGTTTGTGCCCCGAGTCCAATTTCAAGGGCCATTTCCAATCAACCTGCCAATTTTCGATCCATTCCGACACCGTCGCGACAAATGACGAAATTGCCCCTGGTGCGATTTTGCGTTGTTAATTTTCTGTCCAACACTTTTTCAATCTGACATAATTAATACGGAAATTAATTATTCGAAGGCCTAAACGAAGGAATTTGGCTAAAATCCCGTGATCCCGGGTCTGAGCCTTAGGTACAATTTCTGGGGCCGTTTCCAATCCGCCTGCCAAATTTTGGCCCGTTCCGACACCGTCGCGACAAATGACGAAAT
>NC_036253.1:17344598-17370374 GCF_002742605.1 Olea europaea var. sylvestris | reverse complement strand
GTTAATTTTCTGTCCAACACTTCCTCAACCTGACATAATTAATACGAAAAATAATTATTCGAAGGCCCAAACGAAGGAATTTGGCTTAAATCCCTTGAACACGGGTCTTTGACCCGAGTCCAATTTCTAGGGCTGTTTCCAATCAACTTGCCAAATTTCGACACATTTCGACACCTTCGCGACAAAAAACAAAATTACCCCTTGTGCGATTTTACGTTGTTAATTTTCTGCCCAACACTTCTTCAGCCAAACATAATTAATGTGGAAATTAATTATTCGGAGGCGTAAATGAAGGAATTTAGCTAAAATCCCGTGATCCCGGGTCTGTGCCCCGAGTCCAACTTCTCGTGCCGTTTCAAATCAACCTACCAAATTTCGGCCCATCCCGACACCGTCGCGACAAATGACGAAGTTGCCCCTGGTGCGGTTTTGCGTTGTTGATTTTCTATCCAACACTTCTTCAACCTGACATAATTAATACGAAAATTAATTATTCGGAGGCCTGAATGAAGGAATTTAGCTAAAATCTCGTGATCCCGAGTATGTGCCCCGAGTCCAATTTCTCGGGCCGTTTCCAATTGACTTGCCAAATTTTGACCCATTCCGACACCGTCGCAACAAATGACGAAATTACCGCTGGTGCAGTTTTGCGTTGTCAATTTTCGGTCCAACACTTCTTCAACCTGACATAATTATTCGGAGGCCTAAACGAAGGAATTTGGATAAAATCCCGAGATCTCGAGTCTGTGCCCCGTGTCCAATTTCTGGGGTCGTTTCCAATCAACCTGCCAAATTTTGGCCCATTCCAACACCGTTGCGGCAAATGATGAAATTGTCCCTGCTGCGGTTCTGCGTTGTTAATTTTCTATCCAGCACTTCTTCAACCTGACATAATTAATATGGAAATTAATTATCCTGGGGGCCTAAACGAAGGAATTTGGCTAAAATCCCGTGATCCCGGGTCTGTGCCCCGAGTCTAATTTCTAGGGCCGTTTCCAATCAACCTACAAAATTTCGGTACATTTCGACACTGTCGCGACAAATGATGAAATTGCACCTAGTGCGGTTTTATGTTGTTAAATTTCTATCCAAAACTTCTTCAACATTACATAATTAATACGGAAATTAATTATTCGGAGGCCTAAACGAAGGAATTTGGCTAAAATCCCGTGATCCCGGGTCTATGCCCCAGGTCCAATTTCTGGGGCCGTTTCTAATCGACCTGCCAAATTTTGGCCCATTCCGACACCGTTGCGACAAATGATGAAATTGCCCCCGGTGCGGTTTTGCGTTGTTAATTTTCTGTTCAAAACTTCTTCAACATGACATAATTAATACGGAAACTAATTATTCGGAGGCCTAAACGAAGGAATTTGGCTAAAATCCCGTAATCTCGAGTCTGTGCCCCAAGTCCAATTTCTGGGCCGTTTCCAATCAACCTGCCAAATTTCGGCCTATTCCGACACCGTCGTGACAAATGACAAAATTGCCCCTGTGTGATTTTACGTTGTTAATTTTCTGTCCAAAACTTCTTCAACCTGACATAATTAATTCGAAAATTAATTATTCTGATGCCTGAACGGAGGAATTTGGCTAAAGTCTCGTGATCCTGAGTCTGTGCCCCGACTTCAATTTCTCAGGTCGTTTCCAATCAACCTGCCAAATTTCGGTCAATTCTGACACTGTCGCGACAAATGATGAAATCGCCTCTGATGCGGTTTTGCGTTGTTAATTTTATGTCCAACACTTCTTCAATTGGGCATAATTAGTACGGAAATTAATTATTCGAAGGCCTCAACGAAGGAATTTGGCTAAAATCCCGAGATCTCGGGTCTATGCCCCGAGTCCAATTTCTGGTGCCGTTTCCAATCAACTTGCCAAATTTCGGTCCATTCCGACACCGTCGCGACAAATGACGAAATTGCCTCTTGTGCGGTTTTGCGTTGTTAATTTTCTATCCAACACTTTTTCAACCTGACATAATGAATACGGAAATTAATTATTCGAAGGCCTAAACGAAGGAATTTGGCTAACACCCCATGATCCCAGGTCTGTGCCCCGAGTCCAATTTTAAGGGCCATTTCCAATCAACCTACCAAATTCCAGCCCATTTCGACACCGTCGCGACAAATGACGAAATTGCCCCTGGTGCGGTTTTGCGTTGTTAATTTTCTGTCCAACACTTTTTCAACCTGACATAATTAATACGGAAATCAATTATTCGAAGGCCTAAACGAAGGAATTTGGCTAAAACCCCGTGATCCCGGGTCTGTGCCCCGAGTCCAATTTCAAGGGCCATTTCCAATCAACCTGCCAAATTTCGGCCCATTCCGACACCGTCGCGACAAATGACGAAATAGCCCCTGGTTTGGTTTTGCGTTGTTAATTTCCTATCCAACGCTTTTTCAACCTGACATAATTAATACGAAAATTAATTATTCGTAGGCCTATTCGAAGGAATTTGGCTAAAATCCTACGATCCCGGGTCTGTATCCCGAGTCCAATTTTTCGGGCCGTTTCCAATCAACCTGCCAAATTTCGGCCCATTCCATGATCGTCATGACAAATGACGAAATAGCCCCTGGTGCGGTTTTGCATTGTTAATTTTCTGTCCAACACTTCCTCAACCTGACATAATTAATACGAAAAATAATTATTCGGAGGCCCAAACGAAGGAATTTGGCTAAAATCCCTTGAACCCGGGTCTTTGATCCGAGTCCAATTTCTCGGGCTGTTTACAATCAACTTACCAAATTTTTCGGCACATTTCGACACCTTCGCGACAAAAAACAAAATTACCCCTTGTGCGATTTTGCGCTATTAATTTTCTGCCCAACACTTCTTCAACCAAACATAATTAATGAGGAAATTAATTATTCGGAGGCGTAAATGAAGGAATTTAGCTAAAATCCCGTGATCCCGGGTCTGTGCCCCGAGTCCAATTTCTCGTCCGTTTCCAATCAACCTGCCAAATTTCGGCCCATCCCGACACCGTCGCGACAAATGACGAAGTTGCCCCTGGTGCGGTTTTGCGTTGTTAATTTTCTATCCAATACTTCTTCCACCTGACATAATTAATACGAAAATTAATTATTAGGAGGCCTAAACAAAGGAATTTGGCTAAAATCCCGTGATCCTAGGTCTGTGCCCGAGTCCAATTTCTCGTGCCGTTTCCAATCAAACTACTAAATTTCGGCCCATTCCGACACCTTCGCGACAAATGACGATTTTGCCCCTGGTGGGGTTTTGCATTTTTAATTTTCTGTCCAACACCTCTTCAACCTAACATAACTAGTATGGAAATTAATTATTCGGAGGCCTAAACGAAGGAATTTGGCTAAAATCCCATGATCCCGGGTCCATGCCGCGACTCCAATTTCTCGGGCCATTTCCAATCAACCTGCCAAATTTCGGCCCATTCTGAAACCGTCGTGACAAATGACGAAATAGCCCCTGGTGCGGTTTTACGTTGTTAATTTTCTGTCCAGCACTTTTTCAACCAGACATAATTAATACGAAAGTTAATTATTCGGAGACCTAAAGGAAGGAATTCAGCTAAAATCCCGTGATCCCGGGTCTGTAATCCGAGTCCAATTTCTCGGGCCGTTTCCAATCAACCGGCCAAATTTCGTCCCATTTTGACACCGTCGCGACAAATGATGAAATTGCCCCTGGTGCGATTTTGCATTGTTAATTTTCTGTCCAACACTTCTTCAACCTGACATTATTAATTCGAAAATTAATAATTCGGAGGCCTAAATGAAGGAATTTGGATAAAATCCCATGATCCCGAGTATGTGCCCCGAGTCCAATTTCTCGGGCCATTTCCAATCAACTTGCCAAATTTCGGCCCATTCCGATACCGTCGCGACAAATGACGAAATTGCCCTTGGTGTGATTTTACGTTGTTAATTTTCTATCCAACACTTCTTCAACCTTACATAATTGATGCGGAAATTAATTATTCGGTGGCCTAAACGAAGGAATTTGGCTAAAATCACGTGATCCCGGGTTAGTGCCCCAAGTCCAATTTCTCGGGCCGTTTCTAAACAACTTGCCAAAATTTCGGCCCACTCTGACACCGCTGCGACAAATGACAAAATTGCCCTGGTGCGGTTTTGCGTTGTTAATTTTCTGTCCAATACATTTTCAACCTGACATAATTAATGTGGAAATTAAGTATTCGGAGGCCTAAACAAAGGAAGTTGGCTAAAATCTTGAGATCTTGGGTTTATGCCTCGAGTCCAATTTCTCGGGCCGTTTCCAATCAACATGCCAAATATTGGCCCATCACGACACCGTTGCGACAAATGACGAAGTTTCCCCTGTTGCGGTTTTGCGTTGTTAATTTTCTATCCAACACTTCTTCAACCTGACATAATTAATACAAAAATTAATTATTCGGAGGCCTAAACGAAGGAATTTAGCCAAAATCCCATGATCTTGGGTCAGTGCCCCAAGCCCAAATTCTCGGGACGTTTCCAATCAACCTTCCAAATTTCGGCCCATCTCGACATCGTCGCGACAAATGACGAAGTTTTCCCTGTTGCGGTTTTGCGTTTATTTTTTGTCCAACACTTCTTCAACCTTACACAATTAATACGAAAATTAACTATTCGGAGGCCTAAACAAAGAAATTTGGCTAAAATCCCGTGATCCCTGGTCTGTACCACGAGTCCAATTTCTCGGGCCGTTTCCAATCAACCTGTCAAATTTTGGCCCTAGTCAACACCGTCGCGACAAATGACGAAGTTGCCCCTGGTGCGGTTTTGCGATGGTAATTTTCTGCCCAACACTTCTTCAACCTGACAAAATTAACACGGAAATTAATTATTCGGAGGCCTAAACGAAGCAATTTGGCTAAAATCCCGTGATCCAGGGTCTGTGCCCCTAGTCCAATTTCTCGGGCCGTTTCCAAACAACCTACCAAATTTAGGCCCATTCCGACACCGCCGCGACAAATGACGAAATTGACCATAGTGCGATTTTGCGTTGTTAATTTTCTATCCAACACTTCTTCAACCGGACATAATTAATGATGAAATTAATTATTCAAAGGCCTAAACGAAGGAATTTAGCTAAAATCCCATGATCCCGGGTCTGTGCCTCGAGTCCAATTCCTCGGGCCGTTTCCAATCAACCTACCAAATTTTAGTCCATCTCGACATGGTCGCGACAAATGACGAAGTTGACCCTGTTGTAGTTTTGCGTTGTTAATTTTTTGTCCAACACTTCTTCAACATTACATAATTAATACGGAAATTAATTATTCGGAGGCCTAAATGAAGGAATTTGGCTAAAATCCAGCGATCCTGGGTCTGTGCCCCGAGTCCAATTTCTCGGGCCATTTCCAATCCACCTACCGAATTTTGGCCCATCTAAACACCGTCACGACAATTGACGAAGTTTCCCCTGGTGCAGTTTTGCGTTGTTAATTTTCTATCCAACACTTCTTCAACCTGACATAATTAATATGGAATTTAATTATTCGGAGGCCTAAACGAAGCAATTTGGCTAAAATCCCATGATCCCAGGTCTGTGCCCCAAGTCCAATTTCTCGGGCCGTTTCCAATGAACCTGCCAAATTTTGGCCCATCTCGACACCGTCGCGACAAATGACGAAGTTGCTCTGTTGCGGTTTTGCGTTGCTAATTTTCTGTACAACACTTATTCAACCTGACATAATTAATACATGAATTAGATATTCGGAGGCCTAAACGAAGGAATTTACCTAAAACCCCATGATCCCGAATCTGTGCCCCAACCCCAATTTTTCGGGCTGTTTCCAATCAACCTGTCAAATTTTGGCCCGTCTTGACACCGTCACGACAAATGACGAATTTGCCCTTGTTGTGGTTTTGCATTGTTAATTTTTTATCCAACACTTCTTCAACCTTACATAATTAATACGGAAATTAATTATTCGGAGGCCTAAACGAAGGAATTTGGCTAAAATCCCGTGATCCCTGGTCTGTGCCACGAGTCCAATTTCTCGGGCCGTTTCCAATCAACCTACCAAACTTTGGCCCATTCCGACACCGTCTCGACAAATGACGAAATTGACCCTTGGACAGTTTTGCGTTGTTAATTTTCTATCTAACACTTCTTCAACCCGATAGAATTAATGAGGAAATTAATTATTCAGAGGCCTAAACGAAGGAATTTAGCTTCTTCAACCTTACATAATTAATACGGAAATTAATTATTCGGAGGCCTAAACGAAGAAATTTAGTAAAAATCTCGTGATCCCGGGTCTGTGCCACTAGTCCAATTTCTCGGGCCGTTTTCAAATGACCTACCAAACTTTGGCCCATTCCGACACCGTCTCGACAAATGACGAAATTGACCCTTGGACAGTTTTGCGTTGTTAATTTTCTGTCTAACACTTCTTCAACCCGATATAATTAATGCGGAAATTAATTATTCAGAGGCCTAAACGAAGGAATTTAGCTAAAATCCCATGATCCCGGGACTGTGCCTCGAGTCCAATTTCTCGGGCCGTTTCCAATCAACCTGCCAAATTTTAGCCCATCTCGACACCGTCACGACAAATGACAAAGTTGCCCTGGTTGCGGTTTTGCGTTGTTAATTTTTTGTCCAACACATCTTCAACATTACATAATTTGTACGGAAATTAATTATTCGGAGGCCTAAACGACGAAATTTGGCTAAAATCCCGTGATCCTGGGTCTGTGCCCCTAGTCCAATTTCTCGGGCCATTTCCAATCCACCTACCGAATTTTGGCCCATCTCAAAACCGTCGCGACAAATGGCGAAGTTGCCCCTGGTGCGGTTTTACGTTGTTAATTTTCTGTCCAACACTTCTTCAACCTGACATAATTAATACGGAAATTAATTATTCGGAGGCCTAAACGAAGCAATTTGGCTAAAATCCCCTGATCACGAATTTGTGCCCCGAGTCCAATTTCTCGAGCTGTTTCCAATGAACCTGCCAAATTTCGGCCCATCTCGACACCGTCACGAGAAATGACGAAGTTGCCCCTGGTGCAATTTTACGTTGTTAATTTTCTGTCCAACACTTTTTCAACCTGACAAAATTAATACGAAAATTAATTATTCGGAGGCCTAAACGACGGAATTTAGCTAAAATCCCGTGATCCCGGGTCTGTGCCTCGAGTCCAATTTCTCGAGCCGTTTCTAATCAACCTGCCAAAATTTAGCCCATCTCGACACCGTCGCGACAAATGACGATGTTGCCCCAGTTGCGGTTTTCCGTTGTTAATTTTTTGTCCAACACTTCTTCAACATTACATAATTAATACGGAAATTAATTATTTGGAGGCCTAAATGAAGGAATTTGGCTAAAATCCCGTGATCCTGGGTCTGTGCCACGAGTCCAATTTCTCGGGCCATTTCCAATCCACCTGCTGAATTTTGGCCCATCTCCACACCGTCGCGACAAATGACGAAGTTGCCCCTGGTGCGGTTTTGTGTTGTTCATCTTCTGTCCAACACTTCTTCAACCTGACATAATTAATACGGAAATTAATTATTCGAAGGCCTAAAAGGAGCAATTCGGCTAAAATCTCGTGATCCCGGGTTTGTGCACCGAGTCCAATTTCTCGGGCCGTTTCCAATCAACCTGCCAAATTTTGTCCTATCTCGACAACACCGCGACAAATGACGAAGTTGTCCCTGTTGCAGTTTTGCGTTGATAATTTTCTGTCCAACACTTCTTCAACCTGACATAATTAATACGAAAATTAGATATTCGGAGGCCTAAACGAAGGAATTTAGCTAAAATCCCATGATCCCAGGTCTGTGCCTCGAGCCCAATTTCTCGGGCCGTTTCCAATCAACCCGCCAAATTTCGGCCCATCTCGACACCATCGCGACAAATGACAAAGTTGCCCCCGTTGCGGTTTTGCGTTGTTAATTTTTTGTCCAGCACTTTTTCAACCTTACATAATTAGTACGGAAATTAATTATTCGGTGGCCTAAACGAAGGAATTTGGCTAAAATCCCGTGATCCCTGGTCTGTGCCACGAGTCCAATTTCTGGAGCCGTTTCCAATCCACCTGCTGAATTTCGGCCCTTCTCAACACCGTCGCGACAAATGATGAAGTTGCCCCTGGTGCGGTTTTGCGTTGTTAATTTTCTGTCCAACACTTCTTCAACCTAACAAAATTAAGACGAAAAATTAATTATTCGGAGGCCTAAACGAAGAAATTTAGTAAAAATCTCGTGATCCCGGGTCTGTGCCACTAGTCCAATTTCTCGGGCCGTTTTCAAATGACCTACCAAATTTTGGCCCATTCCGACAACGTCGCGACAAATAACGAAATTGAACCTGGGGCGGTTTCGCGTTGTTAATTTTCTGTCCAACACTTCTTCAACCTGACATAATTAATGCGGAAATTAATTATTCAGAGGCCTAAACGAAGGAATTTAGCTAAAATCCAGTGATCCCCGGTCTGTTCTCCCAGCCCAATTTCTCGGGCCGTTTCCAATCAACTCGCCAAATTTCGGCCCATCTAGACAAATGACGAAGTTGCCCCTGTTGCGGTTTTGTGTTGTTAATTTTTGTCCAACACTTTTTCAACCTTACATAATTAGTACGGAAATTAATTATTCGGTGGCCTAAACGAAGGAATTTGGCTAAAATCTCGTGATCCCTAGTCTGTGCCACGAGTCGAATTTCTCGGGCCGTTTCCAATCCGCCTGCTAAATTTCGGCCCTTCTCAACACCATCGCGATAAATGATGAAGTTGCCCCTGGTGCGATTTTGCGTTGTTAATTTTCTGTCCAACACTTCTTCAACCTGACAAAATTAAGACAGAAATTAATTATTCAGAGGCCAAAATGAAGAAATTTAGCAAAAATCCCCTGATCCCGGGTCTGTGCCCCTAGTCCAATTTCTTGGGCCGTTTCCAAACAACATACCAAATTTTGGCCCATTCCGACACTATCGCGACAAATGACAAAATTGACCCTGGTGCAGTTTTACGCTGTTAATTTTCTGTCCAGCACTTCTTCAACCCGACATAATTAATACGAAAATTAATTATTCAGAGGCCTAAATGAAGGAATTTTGCTAAAATCCTGTGATCCCGGCTCTGTGCCTCGAGTCCAATTTCTCGGGTAGTTTCCAATCAACCTGCGAAAATTTAGACCATCTCGACACCGTCGTGACAAATGACGAAGTTGCCCTTGTTGTGGTTTTGAGTTGCTAATTTTTTGTCCAACACTGCTTCAACATTACATAATTAATACGGAAATTAATTATTCGGAGGCCTAAACGAAGGAATTTGGCTAAAATCCCGTGATCCTGGGTCTGTGCCCGGAGTCCAATTTCACGGGCCGTTTCCAATCCACCTACCGAATTTTGGCCCATCTCAACACCGTCGCGACAAATAACGAAGTTGCCCCAGGTGCGGTTTTATGTTGTTAATTTTCTGTCCAACACTTCTTCAACCAGACATAATTAATACGAAAATTAATTATTCGAAGGCTTAAACGAAGCAATTTGGCTAAAATCCCGTGATCCCAGGTCTGTGCCCCGCGTCCAATTTCTCTGGCCGTTTCCAATCAACCGGCCAAATTTCGGCCCATTCGAACACCATCGTGACAAATGACAAAATTGCCCCTTGTGCGATGACAAATGACGAAATTGCCCCTGGTGCGATTTTGCGTTGTTAATATTCTGTCCAACACTTCTTCAACCTAACATAATTAATACGAAAATTAATTATTCGGAGGCCTAAATGAAGGAATTTTGCTAAAATTCCATGATCCCTGGTCTGTGCCCTGACTCCAATTTCTCGGGCCGTTTCCAATCAACCTGCTAAATTTCGGCCCATTCCGACACCGTCGCGACAAATAACGAAATTGCCCCTGGTTCGATCATGCATTGTTAATTTTCTGTCCAACACTTCTTCAAACCTGACATAATTAATAAGAAAATTAATTATTCGGTGGCCTAAATGAAGGAATTTGGCTAAAATCCCGTGATCACGGGTCTGTGCCTCGAGTCCTATTTCTCGGGCCATTTCCAATCAACTTGCTAAACTTTCACCCATTCCGACACTGTCGCAACAAATGAATAAATTGCCCTTGTGCGATTTTACCTTGTTAATTTTCTGTCCAACACTTCTTTCAACCTGACATAAATAATACGAAAATTAATTAGTTGGAAGCCTAAACGAAGGAATTTGGCTAAAATCCTGCGATCCTGAGTCTGTGCCTCGAGTCTATTTTCTCGGGCTGTTTCCAATCAACCTACCAAATTTTGGCACATTTCGGCACCGTCGCGACAAGTGACAAAATTGCCCCTGGTGCGATTTTGCGTTGTTAATTTTCTGTCCAACACTTCTTCAACCTGACATAATTAATACGGAAATTAATTATTCGGAGAAGTGACAAAATTGCCCCTGGTGCGATTTTGCGTTGTTAATTTTCTGTCCAACACTTCTTCAACCTGACATAATTAATACGGAAATTAATTATTCGGAGGCCTAAACGAAGGGACTTGGCCAAAATCACATGATCCCAGGTCTGTAACCCGAGTCCAATTTCTCGGGCCGTTTTCAATCAACTTGCTAAATTTCGTCCCATTTCGACACCGTCGCGACAAATGACGAAATTGCCCCTGGTACGGTTTTGTGTTGTTAATTTTCTGTCCAACACTTCTTCAACCTGACATAATTAATTCGAAAATTAATAATTCGGAGGCCTAAATGGAGGAATTTGGGTGAAATCCCATGATCCTGGGTATGTGCACCGAGTCCAATTTCTTGGGCTATTTCCAATCGACTTGCCAAATTTTGGCCCATTCCGATACCATCAAGACAAATGACGAAATTGCCCCTGGTGCGGTTTTGGGTTGTTAATTTTCTATCCAACACTTCTTCAACCTGACAAAATTAATACGGAAATTAATTATTCGGTGGCCTAAGCGAAGGAATTTGGCTAAAATCACGTGATCCCGAGTCTGTGCCCCAAGTACAATTTCTCGGGCCGTTTCTAATCAACCTATCAAATTTCGGCCCATTCCGACACCGTCGCGACAAATGACAAAATTGCCCCTGGTGCTGTTTTGCGTTGTTAATTTTTTGTCCAATACATCTTCAACCTGACATAATTAGTGTAGAAATTAATTATTTGGAGGCCTAAACGAAGGAATTTCGCTAAAATCTCGTGATCTCGTGTTAGTGCCCCGAGTCCAATTTCTAGGGCCGTTTCCAATCAACCTGCCAAATTTCGGCCCATCTCGACACCGTCGCGACAAATGACGAAGTTGCCCTGTTGCGGTTTTGCATTTTTAACTTTCTGTCCAACACTACTTCAACCTGACATAATTAATACGAAAATTAATTAATCGGAGGCCTAAACGAAGGAATTTAACAAAAATCCCGTGATCCCTGGTCAGTGCCCCGAGCCCAATTTCTCGGGCCGTTTCCAATCAACCTGCCGAATTTCGGTCCATCTCGACATCGTCGCGACAAATGACGAAGTTGCCCCTGTTGCGGTTTTGCGTTGTTTATTTTTTGTCCAGCACATCTTCAACCTTACATAATTAATACGGAAATTAATTATTCGGAGGCCTAAACGAAGGGACTTGTACAAAATCACGTGATCCCGGGTCTGTAACCCAAGTCCAATTTCTCGGGCCGTTTCCTATCAACTTGCTAAATTTCGTCCCATTTCGACACCATCGCGACAAATGACGAAATTGCCCCTGGTGCGATTTTGCGTTGTTAATTTTCTGTCCAACACTTCTTGAACCTGACAAAATTAATACGAAAATTAATTATTCGGTGGCCTAAATGAAGGAATTTGGCTAAAATCACGTGATCCCAAGTCGGTGCCCCAAGTCCAATTTCTCGGGCCGTTTCTAATCAACCTACCAAATTTCGGCCCATTCCGACACCGTCGCGACAAATGACGAAATCGCCCCTGGTGCTATTTTGTTTTGTTAATTTTTAGTCCAATACATCTTCAACCTGACATAATTAATTTGAAAATTAATAATTCGGAGGCCTAAATGGAGGAATTTGGATAAAATCCAGTGATCCCGAGTTTGTGCACCGAGTCCAATTTCTCGGGCTGTTTCCAATCGACTTGCCAAATTTCGACCCATTCCAATACCGTCGCGACAAATGACGAAATTGCCCCTGGTGTGGTTTTGTGTTGTTAATTTTCTATTCAACACTTCTTCAACCTGACAAAATTAATACGGAAATTAATTGTTCGGTGGCCTAAACGACGAAATTTGGCTAAAATCACGTGATCCCGAGTCAATGCCCCAAGTCCAATTTTTCGGGCCGTTTCTAATCAACCTACCAAATTTCGGCCCATTCCAACACCGTCGCGACAAATGATGAAATTGCCCCTGGTGCTGTTTTGTGTTGTTAATTTTCTGTCCAATACATCTTCAACCTGACATAATTAATGTAGAAATTAATTATTCGGAGGCCTAAATGAAGGAATTTAGCTTAAATCCCGTGATCCCGGGTCAGTGCCTCGAGTCCAATTTCTCGGGCCGTTTCCAATCAACCTGCCAAATTTCGGCCCATCTCGACACCGTCGCGACAAATGACGAAGTTGTCCCTGTTGCGGTTTTGTGTTTTTAATTTTCTGTCAAACACTTCTTCAACCTGACATAATTAATACGGAAATTAATTATTCGGAGGCCTAAACGAAGGAATTTAGCAAAAATCTCGTGATCCCGAGTCAATGCCCCGAGCCCAATTTCTCGGGCCGTTTCTAATCAACCTGCCAAATTTCGGCCCGTCTCGACATCGTCACGACAAATGACGAAGTTGCTCCTGTTGCGGTTTTGCGTTGTTAATTTTTTGTCCAACACATCTTCAACCTTACATAATTAATATGGAAATTAATTATTCGGAGGCCTAAACGAAGGGACTTGGCCAAAATCACGTGATCCCGGGTCTGTAACCCGAGTCCAATTTCTCGGGTAGTTTCCAATCAACTTGCTAAATTTCGTACAATTTCGACACCGTCGCGACAAATGACGAAATTGCCCCTGGTACTGTTTTGAGTTGTTAATTTTCTGTCCAATAAATCTTCAACTTGACATAATTAATGTCGAAATTAATTATTCGGAGGCCTAAACGAAGGAATTTAGCTAAAATCCCGTGATCCCAGGTCAGTGCCTCGAGTCCAATTTCACGGGCCGTTTCCAATCAACCTGCCAAATTTCTGCCCATCTCGACACCGTCGCGATAAATGACGAAGTTGCCCCTGTTGCGGTTTTGCGTTTTTAATTTTCTGTCCAACACTTCTTCAACCTGACATAATTAATACGGAGATTAATTATTCGGAGGCCTAAACGAAGGAATTTAGCAAAAATCCCGTGATCCCGGGTCAATGACCCGAGCCCAATTTCTCGGGCCGTTTCCAATCAACCTGCCAAATTTCTGCTCATCTCGACATCGTCGCGACAAATGACGAAGTTGCCCCTGTTGCGGTTTTGCGTTGTTTATTTTTTGTCCAACACATCTTCAACCTTACACAATTAATACGGAAATTAATTATTCGGAGGCCTAAACAAAGGAATTTGGCTAAAATCCCCTGATCCCTCTTCAGTGCCACGAGTCCAATTTCTCGGGATGTTCCCAATCCACCTGCCAAATTTTGGCCCTTCTCAACGCCGCCGCGACAAATGACGCAGTTACCCCTGGTGCGATTTTGCGATGTTAATTTTTTGTCCAACACTTCTTCAACCTGACAAAATTAACACGGAAATTAATTATTCGGAGGCTTAAACGAAGCAATTTCGCTAAAATCCCATGATCCCGGGTCTGTGCCCCTAGTCAAATTTCTCTGGCCGTTTCCAAACAACCTACCAAATTTTGGCCCATTTCGACACCGTCGTGACAATTGACGAAATCGACCCGGGTGCGGTTTTGCGTTGTTCATTTTCTGTGCAACACTTCTTCAACCTGACATAATTGATGCCGAAATTAATTATTCAGAGGCCTAAAGGAAGGAATTTAGCTAAAATCCCATGGTCCTAGGTCTGTGCCTCGAGTCCAATTTCTCGGGCCGTTTCCAATCAACCTGCCAAATTTTAGCCCATCTCGACACCGTCGCGACAAATGACGAAGTTGCCCCTGTTGCCGTTTTGCGTTGTTAATTTTTCATCCAACACTACTTCAACATTACATAATTAATACGGAAATTAATTATTCGGAGGCCTAAACGAAAGAATTTGGCTGAAATCCCATGATCCTTGGTCTGTGCCACGAGTACAATTTCTCGGGCTATTTCCAACCCACCTGCCGAATTTCGGCCCTTTTCAACACCGTCGCGACAAATGACAAAGTTATCCCTGTTGCGGTTTTGCGTTGTTAATTTTCTGTTCAACACTTCTTCAACCTGACATAATTAATACGGAAATTAATTATTCAGAGGCCTAAACGAAGCAATTTGGCTAAAATACCGTGATCACGGGTCTGTGCCCCGAGTCCAATTTCTTGGGCCGTTTCCAATGAACTTGCCAACTTTCGGCCCATCTCGACACCGTCGCGACAAATGACGAAGTTACCCCTGTTGCGGTGTTACGTTGTTAATTTTCTGTCCTACACTTCTTCAACCTGACATAATTAATACGGAAATTAGATATTCGGAGGCCTAAACGAAGGAATTTAGCTAAATCCTGTGATCCCGGGTCTGTGCCCCGAGCCCAATTTCTCAGGCCGTTTCCAATCAACCTGCCAAATTTTAGCCCATCTCGACACCATCGCGACAAATGACGAAGTTGCCCCTGTTGCAGTTTTGCGTTGTTAATATTTTGTCCAACACTTCTTCAACCTTACATAATTAATACGGAAATTAATTATTCGGAGGCCTAAACGAAGGAATTTGGCTAAAATCCCGTGATCCCTGGTCTGTGCCACGAGTCCCTGTCAAACACTTCTTCAACCTTCCATAATTAATACGGAAATTAATTATTCGGAGGCCTAAACGAAGGAATTTGGCTAAAATCCCGTGATCCCTGGTCTGTGCCACGAGTCCAATTTCTCGGGCCGTTTCCAATCCATCTGCCGAATTTCGGACCTTCTCAACACCGTCGCAACAAATGACGAAGTAGCCCCTGGTGCGGTTTTGCGTTGTTAATTTTCTGTCAAACACTTCCTCAACCTGACAAAATTAATAAGGAAATTAATTATTCGGAGGCCTAAACGAAGGAATTTGGCTAAAATTCCGTGATCCCGGGTCTGTGCCCCTGGTCCAATTTCTTGGGCCATTTCCAAACAACCTACCAAAAATATTGCCCATTCCGACACCGTCGCGACAAATGACGAAATTGACCATGGTGCTGTTTTGCGTTTTTAATTTTCTGTCCAACACTTCTTCAACCTGACATAATTAATGCGGAAATTAATTACTCAGAGGCCTAAACGAAGGAATTTAGCTAAAATCCATGTGTTCCCGGGTCTGTGCCTCGAGTCCAATTTCTCGGGCTATTTCCAATCAACCTACCAAATTTTAGCCCATCTCGACACCGTCTCGACAAATGACAAAGTTGCCCCTATTGCGATTTTGCGTTGTTAATTTTTTGTCCAACACTTCTCCAACATTATATAATTAATACAAAAATTAATTATTCAGAGGCCTAAACGAAGGAATTTGGCTAAAATCCCGTGATCCTGGGTCTGTGGCCCGAGTCCAATTTCTCGGGCCATTTCCAATCCACCCGCTGAATTTTGGCCCATCTCAACACCGTCGCGACAAATGACGAAGTTGCCCCTGGTGCGGTTTTGCGTTGTTCATTTTCTGTCCAACACTTCTTCAACCTGACATAATTAATATCGAAATTAATTGTTCGGAGGCCTAAACGAAGCAATTTAGCTAAAATCCCGTGATCCGAAGTCTGTGCCCCGAGTCCAATTTCTCGGGCCGTTTCCAATCTGCCTGCCAAATTTCAGCCAATCTCGACACCACCACGACAAATGACAAAGTTGCCCCTATTGCGGTTTTGCGTTGTTAATTTTCGATCCAACACTTCTTCAACCTGACATAATTAATACGAAAATTAGATATTCGGAGGCCTAAACGAAGGAATTTAGCTAAAATGTCGTGATCCCGGGTCTGTGCCCCGAGCCCAATTTCTCGGGCCGTTTCCAATCAACCTGCCAAATTTCAGCCCATCTCGACACCGTCGCGACAAATGACGGAGTTGCCCCTATTGCGGTTTTGCGTTGTTAATTTTTTGTCCAACACTTTTTCAACCTTACACAATTAATACGGAAATTAATTATTCGGATGCCTAAACGAAGGAATTTCGCTAAAATCCCGTGATCCCTGGTCTGTACCACGAGTCCAATTTCTCGGGCCGTTTGCAATCCGCCTGCTGAATTTCGGCCCTACTCAACACCGTCGCGACGAATGACGAAGTTGCCTCTGGTGCGGTTTTGCGTTGTTAATTTTCTATCCAACAATTCTTCAACCTAACAAAATTAAGACGGAAATTAATTATTCGGAGGCCCAAACGAAGAAATTTGCTAAAATCCCGTGATCACGGGTCTGTGCCCCGACTCCAATTTCTCGAGCCTTTTCCAATCCACCGGCCAAATTTTGTCCCATCTCAACACCGTCGCGACAAATGACGAAGTTGCCCCTGGTCCAGTTTTGCATTTTTAATTTTCTGTCCAACACTTATTCAACCTGACATAATTAATACGGAAATTAATTATTCGGAGGCCTAAACGAAGGAATTTAGCAAAAATCCCGTGATCCCGGGTCAGTGCCCCGAGCCCAATTTCTCGGGCCGTTTCCAATCAACCTGCCAAATTTCGGCCCATCTCGACATCGTCGCAACAAATGACAAAGTTGCCCCTGTTGCGGTTTTGCGTTGTTTATTTTTTGTCCAACACATCTTCAACCTTACACAATTAAAACGGAAATTAATTATTCGGAGGCCTAAACAAAGGAATTTGGCTAAAATCCCATGATCCCTGGTCGGTGCCACGAGTCCAATTTCTCCAGATGTTCACAATCCACCTGCCGAATTTCGGCCCTTCTCAACACCATCGCGACAAATGACGAAGTTGCCCCTGGTGCGATTTTGCGATGTTAATTTTTAGTCCAACACTTCTTCAACCTGACAAAATTAACGCCGAAATTAATTATTCGGAGGCTTAAACGAAGCAATTTCGCTAAAATCCAGTGATCCTGGGTCTGTGCCCCTAGTCCAATTTCTCAGGCCGTTTCCAAACAACCTACCAAATTTTGGCCCATTTCGACACCGTCGCGACAAATGACGAAATCGACCCTGGTGTGATTTTGCGTTGTTAATTTTCTGTCCAACACTTCTTCAACCTGACATAATTAGTGCCGAAATTAATTAGTCAGAGGCCTAAACGAAGGAATTTAGCTAAATTCCCGTGGTCCTGGGTCTGTGCCTCGCGTCCAGTTCCTCGGGCCGTTTCCAATCAACCTGCCAAATTTTAGCCCATCTCGACACCGTCGCGACAAATGATGAAGTTGCCCCTGTTGCGGTTTTGCGTTGTTAATTTTTTGTCCAACACTTCTTCAACATTACATAATTAATACGGAAATTAATTATTCGGAGACCTAAACGAAGGAATTTGGCTAAAATCCCATGATCCCTGGTCTGTGCCACGAGTACAATTTCTCGGGCTGTTTCCAACCCACCTGTCGAATTTTGGCCATTCTCAACACCGTCGCAACAAATGACGAAGTTGCCCCTGGTGCGGTTTTGCGTTGTTAATTTTCTGTCCAACACTTCTTCAACCTGACATAATTAATACAGAAATTAATTGTCCGGTGGCCTAAACGAAGCAATTTGGCTAAAATACCATGATCACGGGTCTGTGCCCCGAGTCCAATTTCTCGGGCCGTTTCCAATGAACTTGCCAAATATCGGCCCATCTCAACAACGTCGCGACAAATGATGAAGTTGCACCTGTTGCGGTTTTGCGTTGTTAATTTTTCGTCCAACACTTCTTCAACCTGCATAATTAATACGGAAATTAGATATTCGGAGGCCTAAACGAAGGAATTTAGCTAAAATCCCGTGATCCCGGGTCTGTGCCTCGAGCCCAATTTCTCGGGCCGTTTCCAATCAACCTGCCAAATTTTAGCCCATCTCGACACCGTCGCGACAAATAACGAAGTTATTCCTGTTGCAGTTTTGCGTTGTTAGTTTTTTGTCCAACACTTCTTCAACCTTACATAATTAATACGGAAATTAATTATTCGGAGGCCTAAACAAATGAATTTTGCTAAAATCCAGTGATCCCTGGTCTGTGCCACGAGTCCAATTTCTCGGGCCGTTTCCAATCCACCTGCCAAATTTCGGCCCTTCTCAACACCGTCGCAACAAATGACGAAGTACCCCCTGGTGCGGTTTTGCGTCGTTAATTTTCTGTCAAACACTTCTTCAACCTGACAAAATTAATACGGAAATTAATTAATCGGAGGCCTAAACGATGGAATTTGGCTAAAATCCCGTGTTCCCGGGTCTGTGCCCCTGGTCCAATTTCTCGGGCCATTTCCAAACAACCTACCAAAATTTGGCCCATTTCGACACCATCGCGACAAATGACGAAATTGACCCTGCGATTTTGCGTTTTTAATTTTCTGTCCAATGCTTCTTCAACCTGACATAATTAATGCGGAAATTAATTACTCAGAGGCCTAAACGAAGGAATTTAGCTAAAATCCCTTGTTCCCGGGTCTGTGCCTCGAGTCCAATTTCTCAGGCTGTTTCCAATCAACCTACCAAATTTTAGCCCATCTCGACACCGTCTCGACAAATGACGAAGTTGCCCCTGTTGTGGTTTTGCGTTGTTAATTTTTTGTCCAACACTTCTTCAACATTACATAATTAATACGGAAATTAATTATTCAGAGGCCTAAACGAAGGGATTTGAGTAAAATCCCGTAATCCTGGGTCTGTGGCCCGAGTCCAATTTCTCGGGCCGTTTCCAATCCACTCGCAGAATTTTGGCCCATCTCAACACCATCGTGACAAATGACGAAGTTGCCCCTGGTGCGATTTTGCATTGTTAATTTTCTGTCCAACACTTCTTCAACCTGACATAATTAATATCGAAATTAATTATTCAGAGGCCTAAACGAAGCAATTTGGTTAAAATCCCGTGATCCGGGGACTATGCCCCGAGTCTAATTTCTCGGGCAGTTTCCAGTCAGCCTGCAAAATTTCAGCCAATCTCGACACCATCGGAACAAATGACGAAGTTGCCCCTGTTGCGGTTTTGCGTTGTTAATTTTCTATCCAACACTTCTTCAACCTAACATAATTAATACGGAAATTAGATATTCGGAGGCCTAAACGAAGGAATTTAGCTAAAAACCCGCGATCCCTGGTCTGTGCCACGAGTCCAATTTCTCAGGCCGTTTCCAATCCACCTGCTGAATCTCGGCCCTTCTCAACACCGTCGCGACAAATGACGAAGTTGCCCCTAGTGCGGTTTTGCATTGTTAATTTTCTGTCCAACACTTCTTCAACCTGACAAAATTAATACGAAAATTAATTATTCGGAGGCCTAAATGAAGAAATTTAGCAAAAATCCCGTGATCCCGGGTCTGTGCCCCGATCCCAATTTCTCGGGCCGTTTCCAATCAACCTGCCAAATTTCAACCCATCTCGACACCGTCGCGACAAATGACGAAGTTGCCCCTATTGCGGTTTTGCGTTGTTAATTTTTTGTCCAACACTTCTTCAACCTGACATAATTAATATCGAAATTAATTATTCAGAGGCCTAAACGAAGCAATTTGGTTAAAATCCCGTGATCCGGGGACTGTGCCCCGAGTCTAATTTCTCGGGCCGTTTCCAATCAGCCTGCAAAATTTCAGCCAATCTCGACACCATCGGAACAAATGACGAAGTTGCCCCTGTTGCGGTTTTGAGTTGTTAATTTTCTATCCAACACTTCTTCAACCTAACATAATTAATACAGAAATTAGATATTCGGAGGCCTAAACGAAGGAATTTAGCTAAAATCCCGTGATCCCTGGTCTGTGCCACGAGTCCAATTTCTCGGGCCGTTTCCAATCCACCTGCTGAATTTCGGGCCTTCTCAACACCATCGCGACAAATGACGAAGTTGCCCCTAGTGCGGTTTTGCATTGTTAATTTTCTGTCCAACACTTCTTCAACCTGACAAAATTAATACGAAAATTAATTATTCGGAGGCCTAAATGAAGAAATTTGGCAAAAATCCCGTGATCCTGGGTCTGTGCCCCGATCCCAATTTCTCGGGCCGTTTCCAATCAACCTGCCAAATTTCAACCCATCTCGACACCGTCGCGACAAATGACGAAGTTGCCCCTATTGCGGTTTTGCGTTGTTAATTTTTTGTCCAACACTTCTTCAACCTTACATAATTAATACGGAAATTAATTATTCGGAGGCCTAAACGAAGGAATTTGGCTAAAATCCCGTGATCCCTGGTCTGTGCCACGAGTCCAATTTTTCGGGCCATTTCCAATCCACCTGCTGAATTTCGGCCCTTCTCAACACAGTCGCGACAAATGACGAAGTTGCGCCTGGTGCGGTTTTGCGTTGTTAATTTTCTATCCAACACTTCTTCAACTTGACAAAATTAAGACGAAAATTAATTATTCGGAGGCCTAAATGAAGAAATTTAGCCAAAATCCCATGATCCCGCGTCTGTGCCCCAAGTCCAAATTCTCGGTCCGTTTCCAATCAACCGGCCAAATTTTGACACCGTCGCGACAAATGACGAAATTGCCCCTTGTGCGATGACAAATGACGAAACTACCCTTGGTGCGATTTTGCGTTGTTAATATTCTATCCAACACTTCTTCAACCTTATATAATTAATACAGAAATTAATTATTCAGAGGCCTAAATGAAGGAATTTGGCTAAAATTCCATGATCCCAGGTCTGTGCCCCGACTCCAATTTCTCGGGCCGTTTCCAATCAACCTGCCAAATTTTGGCTCATTTTGACACCGTCGTGACAAATAACGAAATTGCCCCTAGTGCGGTCATGCGTTGTTAATTTTCTGTCCAACACTTCTTCAACCTGACATAATTAATACGAAAATTAATTATTCGGAGGCCTAAATGAAGGAATTTGGCTAAAATCCCGTGATCACGGGTCTGTACCCCGAGTCCAATTTCTCGATCCGTTTCCAATCAACTTGCTAAATTTTCCCCCATTCCGACACCGCCGTGACAAATGACTAAATTGCCCTAGTGTGATTTTACATTGTCAATTTTCTATCCAACACTTCTTCAACCTGACATAAACAATACAGAAATTAATTAGTCAGAGGCCTAAACGAAGGAATTTGGCTAAAATCCCATGATCCTGAGTCGGTGCCTTGAGTCTAATTTCTCGGGCCGTTTCCAATCAACCTGCCAAATTTTGGCCCATTTCGACACCGTCGCGACAAATGACAAAATTGCCCCGGGCGTGATTTTGTGTTGTTAATTTTCTGTCCAAATCTTCTTCAACCTGACATAATTAATACAAAAATTAATTATTCGGAGGCCTAAACGAAAGGACTTGGCCAAAATCATGTGATACCGGGTCTGTGCCCCGACTCCAATTTCTGGGGCCATTTCTAATCAACTTGCAAAATTTCAGCACATTCCGACACCGTCGTGACAAATGACGAAATTGCACCTGGTGCGGTTTTGCGTTGTTAATTTTCTACCCAACACATCTTCAACCTGACACAATTAATACGGAAATTAATTATTCGGAGGCCTAAACAAAGGAATTTGGCTAAAATTCCATGATCCCTAGTCTGTGCCCCTATCCAATTTCTCAACCCGTTTCCAATCATCCTACTAAATTTTGGCCCATTCTGACATGGTCGCGACAAATAACGAAATTGCCCCTGGTGCGGTCATGCGTTGTTAATTTTTTGTCCAACACTTCTTCAACCTGACATAATTAATACGAAAATTAATTATTCGGAGGCCTAAATGAAGGAATTTGGCTAAAATCCCGTGATCACGGGTTTGTACCCCGAGTCCAATTTCTCGGGCCGTTTCCAATCAACTTGCTAGATTTTCGCCCACTCCGACACCGTCGCGACAAATGACTAAATTGTCCTAGTGCGATTTTGCGTTGTTAGTTTTCTATCCAACAGTTCTTCAACCTAACATAAATAATGCGAAAATTAATTAGTCGGAGGCCTAAACGAAGGAATTTGTCTAAAATCCCGTGATCCTGAGTCTGTGCCCCGAGTCTTATTTCTCGGGCCGTTTCCAATCAACCTGCCAAATTTCGGCCCATTTCGACACCGTCGTGACAAACGACAAAATTGCCCCTGGTGCGATTTTGCGTTGTTAATTTTCTGTCCAACACTTCTTCAACCTGACATAATTAATACGAAAATTAATTATTCGGAGGCCTAAACGAAGGGACTTGGCTAAAATCACATGATCCCCAGTCTGTGCCCTAACTCCAATTTCTGGGGCCATTTCTAATCAACCTGCAAAATTTCAGCCCATTCCGACACCCTCGTGGCAAATGACGAAATTGCCCCTGGTGCGGTTTTGCGTTGTTAATTTTCTATCCAACACATCTTCAACCTGACATAATTAATACAAAAATTAATTATTCGGAGGCCTAAATGAAGGAACATGGCTAAAATCACGTGCTCCTGGGTCTGTGCCCCGACTCCAATTTCTGGGGCCGTTTCCAATCAACCTGCAAAATTTTGGCCCATTCCAACACCGTCGTGACAAATGACGAAATTGCCCCTAGTGGGGTTTGGCGTTGTTAATTTTCTTCCAACACATCTTCAACCTGACATAATTAATACAAAAATTCCTACGAAATTTCGGCCCATTCCGATACCATCGCGATAAATGGCAAAATTGGCCCTGGTGCGGTTTTGCGTTATTAATTTTCTGTCCAACATTTCTTCAACCTGACATAATTAATACGAAAATTAATTATTCTGAGGCCTAAACGAAGGAACATGGCTAAAATCACGTGCTCTCGGGTCTGTGCCCCGACTCCAATTTCTGGGGCCGTTTCCAATTAACCTGCAAAATTTCAGCCCATTCCGACGCCGTCGTGACAAATGACGAAATTGCCCCTGGTGCGGTTTGGCTTTGCTAATTTTCTTCCAACACATCTTCAACCTGACATAATTAATACGGAAATTAATTATTCGGAGGCCTAAATGAAGGAATTTGGGAAAAATTCCATGATCCCTAATCTGTGCCCCAATCCAATTTCTCAACCCGTTTCCAATCATCCTACTAAAATTTGGCCCATTCCGACATGGTCGCGACAAATAACGAAATTACCCCTGGTACGGTCATGCGTTGTTGATTTTTTGTCCAACACTTCTTCAACCTGACATAATTAATACGAAAATTAATTATTCGGAGGCCTAAATGAAGGAATTTAGCTAAAATCCCGTGATCACGGGTCTGTGCCCCGAGTCCAATTTCTCGGGCCGTTTCCAATCAACTTGCTAGATTTTCGCCCACTCCGACACCGTCGCGACAAATGACTAAATTGTCCAGGTGCGATTTTGCGTTGTTAGTTTTCTGTCCAACAGTTCTTCAACCTAACATAAATAATGCGAAAATTAATTAGTCGGAGGCCTAAACGAAGGAATTTGTCTAAAATCCCGTGATCCTGAGTCTGTGCCCCGAGTCTTATTTCTCGGGCCGTTTCCAATCAACCTGCCAAATTTCGGCCCATTTCGACACCGTCGTGACAAACGACAAAATTGCCCTTGGTGCGATTTTGCGTTGTTAATTTTCTGTCCAACACTTCTTCAACCTGACATAATTATTACGAAAATTAATTATTCGGAGGCCTAAACGAAGGGACTTGGCTAAAATCACATGATCCCCGGTCTGTGCCCTGACTTCAATTTCTGGGGCCATTTCTAATCAACCTGCAAAATTTCAGCCCATTTCGACACCCTCGTGGCAAATGACGAAATTGCCCCTGGTGCGATTTTGCGTTGTTAATTTTCTATCCAACACATCTTCAACCTGACATAATTAATACGAAAATTAATTATTCGGAGGCCTAAATGAAGGAACATGGCTAAAATCATGTGCTCCTGGGTCTGTGCCCCGACTCCAATTTCTGGGGCCGTTTCCAATCAACCTGCAAAATTTTGGCCCATTCCAACACCGTCGTGACAAATGACGAAATTGCCCCTAGTGGGGTTTGGCGTTGTTAATTTTCTGTCCAACACTTCTTCAACCTGACATAATTAATACGAAAATTAATTATTCAGAGGCCTAAACGAAGGAATTTGGCTAAAATCCCGTGATCCGGGGCCTGTGCCCCGAGTCCAATTTCTTAGAACCGCTTCCAATCAACCTGCCAAATTTCGGCCCATTTTGACGCCGTCGTGACAAATGACGAAATTTCCCTTGGTGCGGTTTTACATTGTTAATTTTCTGTCCAGCACTTCTTCAACCTCACATTATTAATACGGAAATTAATTATACGGAGGCCGAAATGATGGAATTTGGTTGAAATCCCGTGATCCCTAGTTTGGGCCGCGAGTCCGATTTCTCGGGCCGTTGCTAATCAACCTGCTAAATTTTCGGCCATTTCGATACCGTCGCGATAAATTACGAAACTGCCCCCGGAGCGGCTTTTCTTTGTTAGTTTTCTTTCCAATACTTCTTCAACCTCACATAATTAATTCGAAAATTAATTATTCGGAGGCCTAAACGAAGGAATTTGGCTAAAATCCCGTGATCCCAGGTCTGCACCTCGAGGCCAATTTCTCAGGCCGTTGCCAATCAACCTGCAAAATTTCGATCCATTTCGACACCGTCTCGACAAATGACAAAATTTCCCTTGGAGCGGCTTTTCTTTGTTAATTTTCTTTCCAACACTTCTTCAACCTGACATAATTAATTCGGAAATTAATTTTTCGAAGGCCTAAATGAAGGAATTTGGCTAAAACCGCGTGAACCCTAGTCTGTCCCCTGAGTCCAATTTCTCGGGCTGTTTCCAATCAACCTGCCAAATTTCGGCCCACTCCAACACCGTCGCGACAAATGTCGAAATTGCCTTGGTGCAATTTTACGTTGCTAATTTTTTGTCCAACACTTCTTCAACCTAACGTAATTAATTTGAAAATTAATTATTCGGAGGCCTAAACGAAGGAATTTGGCTAAAATCCTGTGATCCCGAGTCTGTGCCCTGAGTCCAATTTCTCGGGCCATTTCCAATCAACTTGCCAAATTTCGGCCCATTCCGACAAGTGACGAAATTTTCCTTGAAGCGACTTTTCTTTGTTAATTTTCTGTCCAACACTTCTTCAACCTGACATAATTAATGCGGAAATTAATTATTCAGGGGTCTAAACGAAGGAATTTGGCTAAAATCTCGTGATCCCTCGTTTGTGCCCCGAGTCCGATTTCTCGGGCTGTTTCCAATCAACCTGCCAAATTTCGGCCCATTCCGACACCGCCGCGACAAATGACGAAATTGCCCCTGGTGCGATTTTGCGTTGTTAATTTTCTATCCAACACATCTTCAACCTGACATAATTAATACGAAAATTAATTATTCGGAGGCCTAAATGAAGGAACATGGCTAAAATCATGTGCTCCTGGGTCTGTGCCCCGACTCCAATTTCTGGGGCCGTTTCCAATCAACCTGCAAAATTTTGGCCCATTCCAACACCGTCGTGACAAATGACGAAATTGCCCCTAGTGGGGTTTGGCGTTGTTAATTTTCTGTCCAACACTTCTTCAACCTGACATAATTAATACGAAAATTAATTATTCAGAGGCCTAAACGAAGGAATTTGGCTAAAATC